>NC_051176.1:93920704-93963204 GCF_013339695.2 Rhipicephalus sanguineus
TTTAACATTTAACATATCGTCTACATACTCACAGCCATCGCGGTCAGGATCATGCCCTCGAGTTCGTAGTGTTACTCACTGGGCTGGATGGCGTTGAAATAGCTTGCGTGAAAGCGCGAACGTACCGCCGAACGAGTTAAAGAGTGTCTACGCTGCTTTTGAAGCGAAGAGCGATCAATTTTACGGCTTATTCGCAAAAGTTAGCGTAGTGTAAACAGACTTGAGTTGAACGAAAATTCACTCTACTCCCAATTGTAGTCATTCGGACCTCTGTACACAAAACGCTTGCCGTCAAAATAATATTGATAACTTCATCGACCAACGGGTTATATAGGACAATTAGCGTAGAGTGGGTGAGTTGGATACCCATTAAAACTTGTTAAGCGTACTATCGACTCCGCATGAAACGCCAGGAGTGGTGCGCGTGGTAGAGTTCGCACCCTTATGATTAGAGATAGATATGCTTCTGCGGTTTGCCGCTCGTGAGCCTCATTCACCCTAATCGGGTGTGCGGGCCTGTCACTGGTCATGACAGGACGGCGTGCACGATACAGTTCTTAATACTTGGGCAACGCGCTCCGCTGTTCGTGTTTCATTTGACACCGATAGTAGCTTGCCAAAGGGTAGAAAAAATCGGCGAATGTGTCCAGGAAGAGGAGAGAGAGAGTTCTTTGCCAGCATTCTTTGGCCCCTTTGGCTGGTTGTTGCTATGCTTTACCGCGCTGTAACAAGATTGAATATTTGAAAGTGAAAGCCTTGCATTCCTCATCAAACGCGAAAACTGGCCGTCGGCGTCCCGCGTTGGCAGCGTCAACACGAGTCATGCAAAAAATCGTCACATGATGACGTCACCTTATGACGTCATCATGACATCACAGAACGTCAAATTTGTGACGTCAAAGCGTCACGTCACATGATGACGTTATCGCATGACATCGTCGCTTTGCATTGCCTCCGTGATCGGTGGTCCGATCACGGAGGCAATGCAAAATAAGGTGCTCTGTAGAAAGCTTGTACTGCCTCTAGGACCAGAGGCATTGCAAAACCACGTTACGCCCAGAAAGCATTCGGAGGGGCGCGGACAACGAACAGTATAACGAATGAAAAAAAATAAGATGGCTTTCGCCTTCAAGTCATCTTAAGGGACTCTGTGAGCCTTTTCAGTACAGTGATCGCATCACGCCCTATCAAGAGTCGGCCGTTGAGAGTTATTTACACTATTTTATTGCAAATTCATCTTATTACGACTTTCGATGCTAAAGCTTTCTATTTATCTGCGTTAGTATGATTACAATGATTATGTTCCACATACTTTCAGACGACCGTGAACGAGTCAGCAAACGTCAATTAATTAACGTAGGGATTAAATTATGCTGAAAAAAAAAACTCCGCACAAAATACAAATATTTCATATCACCGTCGTGCATCCCCTTTTGACTCGTGCTCTCAACCTTTTTATTTCTTGTTTAAATTCTAAGTACGTACGATGCGCTTACACAGCAGCTGCTGAAAACTTGGATTTAATCATTGTTGCCTCTAACGACCATTTCATTTATTTGAATGACATCCCACGTCATTTGTCATGCACTCAAAACTCCGAACGAAACTGCACCGAAGGAGCAGGCTTGGCAACAACACACGCGCAGCACGCGCTATACATACAGTGCGCTATCACGCAGACGGAAGCCGAAGCCCGAACACTGAAGTTCTACTGATCAAAAACGGGCCGGAAAGTAATTTTGAATGCGCCACGGCCATAGAACAGTCGCGAAAAGAAATCGTCGCCATATATGCAGATGTGCACATTGATGGCTAGCAGACGACACCAGGAGCGATTGACACTGAACGTGCTTCTGACGGCAACTCCGCTCGATTTCGCTGGGCATTTTGCTTGAACATTCAGTACAAATTCCTTTATGAACTTGCCCACTAATGTTTTAATAACTCGAGCGGGACAGACAGGCCGGTAGCGTCGAGCAGCCTTCACGTAGCAAGCGAGCGCGCGAAGAGCGGCACCCGAGTCCCTTCTCTGACGTCACACGCGAGGGGGCGCCACTCAGAGATCTCGAGGTGAATAGCGTGGTCCCGTGTACAGACAGCTTGATTCCTAAATATATATATAGAAAGCGGGATGCACACACTTCGTTATATAACATTTATTTATGCAAAATATTGATTAGAATTACGAAAGAAATCTTAAGGCAATAAATAGAACACAACGATAAAGCTACATCGGTGGAAAATTGTTCTTCCTCGCTAAGCACACAAGGCGAAGACCAGACTGCGGGAAGTAGACACCGATGCGTATGGACCTGACCGCAGGGATCTCATCCCCGCAACTGGCGCAAGTACGCATGCGCAAAGCACAATATCTTGGACACGCAGAAGTGTGTCTCGTTCATGCTGCGGTCACAATCTTTTCGGAGGCTTGATGGCTGACCCTTTAACAGGATTCACGGCATGTGGCTTCGGGCTGCGTCTTTGCAGACATGCGCAGGTGGCGGTGTCTGGAAACTCGAAGCCCAAAGTGACCTGGTGCACAGTACTCGAGTAACGTTGTGTGCAGCTCCGAGACAAAGATTAAGGATGTCGTTGGTTGGGTTACAGGTGACTGCTCGGATGTCAAGGAAACAGTCTCGGGCTGGAGTGAGGCACAAGTTCCGAGGCATTCTGGCTCAGATGACGAAAACTCTGGGGATGGCAAAGTACCAGTTTTCGTCACAGCTGTCGACGAACCAGGGTGGCATAAGGCATCCGCGAGTGTTTCGAAAGACCAGCGTGTGCGTACAGCAGCGCTAGTTCCAGCGGATACGGCATGGTCCATGGCAGCTACAAGGGTCGTCAGAAACGAAACACGCTGCATCAGGCCTCGTGCCTAATAGAATGGAACACGGAGTTATGAAGTAATGGTGATGATAGACACCATGGCACGCATCCACAATGGGGCGCAGGCCAAAGTGTCACAAGCGAGCGCGTCAATAAAGCTCGCGCGCGGCCGCTCTCAAACGACAGCGAGATAGTACGGCGCCGGCCGCTCGCCCAAAAAGCGCGAACAACGAAAAAAGTATTAAAAGACGCCGGCGCGGCGCTTCCCCTCAACCACTCGAGCCAGACGCAGACAACCAGATCAAATGCCCGGTAAAGCCTGGAATCATCTAGAGGGAAAGCAGGATGCAACGCCGAGCGACGACGCCGCCAGTAGAACCGGCGAGAAAAATCTCGAACGTTCCTTAGCCTTGGCTGTGCTGCACGCCGAAGAACCCTCCCGACGCTTCTGGAACCCGGGGAGAGGAGATAAAAGCGTGCAACGACGACCAGCGAGCAGGGAGTGAGGCAGTCGGTCTGGAGATGGTGAAGTTATGCTGAGTGTGGCTGCGTCAGCCAAAGAAGACGTGTTTATGATGTTGTGCTGTCAGTCGATCGTCGATCTGGAAGAATCCGATGACGACGCCGTGTGAGCCGTGACAAGTTACGACGACGGAAGGAGCAACGACAGACAGCGCTGGAGTTGGCGTGAGTGTTTCCTAGAAGAGAAGCATTCAAGTACCGTCCAATAATTGTGGACTGGATACGCCGTTGAATATTCAAGACTTTAACTGTTCTTGAATAGTTGTAATGCATGAGATTGCATTTGTAGCGTGTGATCTGTTAGTTTAGTTCCCGTTGTGTTAACACCGTCTGAGTTATATTGTGAAGCTGTAACTGGTGCCAGCTGAGTGTGCATGTGTTTGTGATGCTTGTACTGCCTTAACTGAGAATATATTTCATTTGTGTTATCGACTCTCGGCTCTAACTCAGTCTTTGGATCACAACCGGCGTTCGCTGGCGCACTAAAAGGACCAACTCTAATTTGTCCGCGCTTTCGTGGTGCGTTTTCGGAGGGCCGAGACGCCAGCCCTTGGAATCCGCCCGGCGATTGCCATCCCCATTAATGGGACAAGTGACAAACACAAAGAGCTCTTTTAACTCATTTTTGTCTGGTATAGAACAAGGGCAAAACCAACTTTCCGTTAATGTTGTTATTATTAATGTTAACCACGAGTTCTGGGACCTTTCGGCTAACATTGTATAACTAGGTGCTTGATTTACAAGCATTACTGGTACTGATCGACCACCGGGGTAGATTAGCGGCTAAGGTGTCAGACTGCGAAGTTCGACGACGTGGGTTCGACTCCCTGCCATAGCGGCGGCATTTCGGTGGGGTCGAATTGAAGGAAAACCCGTGCGCTTAATATTATGTCCACGTTAAGGATTCCCAGGTGGGAAAAAAAATTCGGAGCCCCCAATGATGCACGCCCCATATTCGTATCACAGTTTTGGCTCGTAACACCCAATCTGTTATCATATTTACCCATATCAATTGCTATTATGAGCAAGCATAAGTGCCCCGTTTCTTACATAGCTCTCGTGGACTGGTTGGTTGGTTGGTTGGACCTTGGCAACCTGGCGCAACCCACTGCGGGGGATCGGCCCGCAGTGGGTTGTAACGGGCGGCACCTTATTTTTGAGATAAAATTGTTTTACATTTCAAATATGTTTATAACAAGGATATGTAAGGAAAAACTCACACTAATAATCAAGGCTAGAAAATAAAATTATATATATATATATATATATATATATATATATATATATATATATATATATATATATATATATATATATATATATATATATATATATATATATATATATATATATATATATATATATATATATATATATATTTGAAGCCAGTATGAATGAAAAATAAAATGAAATTAAATAACCTAATAAGCAATTCGCTTTGTCTCCCGTAGAAAATCGCATACGGCTTCGAAAACGTTCCTGTGGCTGTGGCCCAATTCAACTGCACCAAAGGAAAGAACCATCGGAAGGGATAAATTTAATCCCATCCTTCGGAGGGGTTCCTCTAGCAGTCTTTTTCTTTGATTTTTGTACAATCTGCATGTTATAAAGAAGTGGTGCAGCGATTCACTCTCGTTGCAGTGGTGGCATAAATGTGACCGAGACAGACCAGACCTGTGCAGGTAAAAGTTCAGTGCAGTGCTGGGCAGTATCGAAGATACATGTATCTTAGATACTATCTTAGATACTTTTTGGGTATCTTGTATCTGTATCGCGATACGTCTCGCAAAACAAGTATCTGTATCTGTATTTCCGATACATTCGACAATGTATCGTGTATCTTAAGATACAAGATACTGCTATTGTGACACAACCGGGTGGAACAATAATCGCTGGCCAGACTCCGCTCCTCAAGCTGGTACTGGCGCCACTAAGCTATCTGAATAAAACTAAAGGCAGTGATGAAATTTTATCTTTCCGCCAGTGCCCTCCAGTGAGGGCAGAAGATGAGGTATGCGCGTTCCTATCGGTGGAGCAGTCACGGGCAGCGCTCCTGCAGTCCCGACAGAAACAAACGTGTGGACGTCTATACCCAGCCCACGTACCTTTTGTTTTCTCGACTTCTTTTTATTATCGCCAATGCCACGACACTTGCTCTTAACCACTGTCCTGCGCTGCGTACTCCAATGCGTGCGGCGTCTATTGCACAAATTCTGATGTTGCTATAGTGTTGTTATTGAAGATTATCCTGCGTCTTGCTTCGTAATGGAAATCTGATGCTTGCAAGGATGGTGTTGCTTGGCGTCTCGTGGCTTTTACATATAAGCGATTTGAAGGATCTCGTGGATGTAAGTTTTGACTTGCATGCAGTGAATTAATTTATATGCAAATCAGATTCTAACAACTTTAGCACCACTGGTACTGATGCTAGATAAAATAGAGCAAGCGTTTAACTAACAAGATATCTTGGCCTACCGTATCTTTTCTTCCTGCTATTATATTAAAAGAATTTATGAAAACATGTTTTGAATGCTACCACAAGTGCTTTCTTAGGTGTCCTTTTGCATCCCATACATTACCTAGGTCTCTACTATTTTTTACGGTCTGGTCACTGCAGTATGTCTTTTGTAACGGGCTACCTAAATACGATGTCTGCTTTATTCTTTTGACTGTCTAATACTGTTTACATATTTACACGTTGCCAAGGCGATTTTGAAACAGATATATAATTATGTGGGCGCGCCTTGAGTGTACAGTACAAAACATCCTGCTTACCGCTTAGTGAAATAGCGAAATTGAGTTTGCGTTATAACAATAGAAATTATTAGGAGCCATCTTAAAGATGTTAGGAAGGGGGTTCAAGAAACGTTGTTATACCGACTGCTCTGTTTTTCTGATTAGCGTCCTAACGAGCTGTTTCAGGCAATTTTCCATAGGCACTGAATTTTCTATTGCCTCACCTTAACAGGTGAGTTAATGATACTTCATGCCTAATTGTCATAGCTATTAAGGGCACCGTCTGTATCGTGTTTCTGTACTCATTCAGTGCGAACGTTTGATACGGAACCGCCTCTCTATTTTACTTGTACTTGTATTCCTGTTTGAGGCATTCCTAATTTTTTTTTACTATTACTAATCGCCACGTAATCGGAACTATAAGTGGCAATAGCGCGAATAGCGGCGGTATCCCGCGACGCTTTGTGCAACTATGCAATACGTATGAGACCTTTCTGGATTGCACAGGTTCTCTCGTTGAAGAAAAATTGTTAAACGATTGCACTTCAGTTAGTATATATCAACAAAGAATCCTTTACGTCAGCAGATAAGTTGAATATGACAATGCATTGCAGTTTTACGTCTCTACGTATACACCAGGGGTCTCAAACTCACCTTGTAGCAAGCGGGACGCAATAACTAAATCCAGTCCCGCAACAGCCTGCACAGCAATGTAAAGAAGGTTGAGTGGGGGGGGGGGGGGGGGGGGGAGAAGCGGCTTGAACAGGATGGCAGCTAACGCTGCCAATTAATGGGAAGCCTTTCCCATATCTCATATATAGGTCATTTCTGAAAGTAATTTGGAGTCAGGATTCGAGAAACATACCGTCTGAAATATCGAGCTTTTGTTAATAATAATAATCTCTTGGGTTTAACGTCCCGAAACCCGGTTACGATTACGAGGGACGCTGTAGCGGAGTGCTCCGGAAAGTTCGACTATCTGGTGTTCTAGTACACGAGCCTCTAGCATTTCGCCTCCATCAAAATGCGACTGCCGGGGCCGGGATCGAACCGAGTTTTTGTTCCATGGTTATGTTTCAACACATGGTGAGCACATGTCCTCACGAAAAGAATGCTTGAGACCAGTCATGTCAATGTAACTCATGCAGATACTTATTAAGAAAAAAAAAACAAATGGGACGAAGATGTTCATATGTGCGGGTCGCGTGCTTGAGACCCCTGGTATACACGATGCCAGTGGCGTAGGCAGACATTTTTTTTCGGGGGGTGCACCTCCTTGATCCGACATGGAGTCTGGGAAGATAAATGTGGCCGATTGTCATTTTGTGCTCTGTATACCATGTGAAAAATAATTTCAGGGGTGGGGGGGTGGGGGGCAGAGGCCTCGCGTGCCACCCCTGGCTACGCCACTGAACGATGCGTCAAAAAAATTCTCTACCAGCGTTCTTGCTGCTGTACACCTGTCCGGTGATCCGGTCTTGCGCGAACGGTCTTTTACGGACAAGGCAAAAGTCCACACCGGTTTTTGCGCTGTCGTGCGAAGGCTTCTTATTGAAGTTCTCGTGATTAGATGGCAACCCGTTAGCTGGTCGGCAAGCTGAGCAGCGACTCCCAAAAATTGCAAAAATTGCAAGCAAGAAGTGCTGTCGCGAATTGTACAAAGAGCTGTCCTTTTAAGAAGCTAAAACAAACCCCAAAAAGTTGTTTCGGAAAGAAACTAATTTGCTTTGAGCAAGAATGGCAACATTTTGAAATAATAACAAACATTTCATTCTCCTTCTTTTTATCTTTATGTTATTTTTCCCCTAAATATTGAGGAATCGAACTTGATACATTTTTGTCATCTGGTCTCATCTGAATAATTCATAATTATATTCTCATTATTTCCTAAAGAACATTTTCATTTTAGCGCTGTTTGTTTGTTTGCCTTCCTTCGTTTCAGATTTTCAACTGTGCCTTGCACGTATATTTCTTATGTTATACCTTGCCCTTCCTGCTTTGGCTATTTGACGCACAGTATGATGTAAATAAATAAATGAAAAAAAATTGTCCACAGTTAGGAAATTTTCAAGCAGACATTTTCGTGCATAGGCGTTTGCTGCTACATTATATGGTTTTATAAAAGCAATTTGCGAATGTATCGAAGTATCTTAAGATACAATTGTCAAGTATCGTATCGGATACAATTATTGCGGCAGTATCTTGTATCTGTATCTCAAATACTTCTCGCTTGAGTATCTTGTATCGTATCGCGATACAATTTCAAAGTATCTTTGCCCAGCCCTGGTTCAGTGGGGGAACTCGGCATCGTAGTCTGGTGATAGATATTTCTGCCCTTCTGCTGGAGTACCATCGATTTTTCCACGAAAAGTCAAGGTGAAGGAATTCGGATGTTGACAAAGGAGATTTACCAAGGTCAACCGACGTGGCAAACTTTTCAAATCGCGCCGAAGAGACAAAGGCCAACGTCGGTAAAAGAGAAATTATGGGACCATCGCGTGATGCAACTGCAAGCGCGTCCGCACATTCATCGAGGGTTAAACCTTTGTGACCTGGTACCCACACCAAGCGAATAAAACGCAGATGTCTTGGGACAAGAGAATAAAATACTTCTAAGGTACATGACATGTTTGGTGCCGTCAATGAAGAACAAACAGACAGACAGTCTGTTAAAATGACTACTTCTGTTATAGATAAGGGTAATTTACGTAAAGCTAGGATGATTGCAAGTAATTCCGCTTGATAAATAGGTGTAAAATCAGGCAAACGAATTGAGAAAGACCAATCCAAAGATAATGATGTAATTCCCACTCCTGCCTTTTCTTCACAAACTGAAGCATCAGTAGCTATTACGATGTTTGTATCTAAGTTTGACAAATGGTCTTCCAAAATGGCCTTTATGAATCTATTAGGTAAGTCTTTGCATTTCTTAGGAAATATGTCGTCGAATTGTATTCTAATTGGGTGCACAGATCTGTTCGACACAAGTACTTCACGAAGGTTTACTTGTAATGTTGCCAAGAGTTTCTGTGCGAAAATGACTTGTGGACACCGTAATCTAGGCCACTGATGGCTAAAAAATGACATCGGCTGATTAATAAAAACATACTGCGACCTCCTCAGGGGTGATGCATATATCTTAAGAAGGTACGTACTGTCAGGATGTGAAAGCGTGTAAGAAGAGAAGGCAGGCGCGCTTCTTTGTATAAAATATTATTCGCAACAAATTTAGGAAGCCCAAGACATAAACGTAGTGATTCGCGTTCTAGAAGAACTAATCGCCGAAGTTTGTAGGCAGGTGCCCCAGAAAACAAGACGCAGCCGAACTTTAATATCGGGCGAATATACATGCAATAAATCATAAGAAGCACATCACGTCGTAATTCTGTCCGCTTATTGCTGAGCCTACGAAGCATCCCTACCGCACGAGCTCCTTTAGCTGCCATAGTTTCGATATGCGGACCCCAATTAAGTTTTTCAGTATAAATAACCCCTAAATACTTAATCGATTCCACCTGCGGGATAACGTCTTGGCGATAAAGCAACGAAATTTGAACGGGAACGCTGAGCGGGAAAATTACAATTGCGCTTTTTCTAATGTTCATTTACCCACAAGTGATGTCACCTAAAGGAAAAACGGGAAGAGGAGAAGGACAAAGCGACTCAATGACGCCATGCACGCGATTTCGAGCCAAGAAAAATAACGCGCGTAGGCGGAGAGAACATTCGCGTACGAATTACATTAACTTTCCTGGTGTCTTGTTGCACAAACAAACATGAACTCAACTCACTCGATGACCCCGAACATTTGATTTCGCCATGCTCGAGTCAAGATGTCGCGGGTCAAACCCGTTCACGCGCAAGCGTAAATGCCCTATTTCTTGAATCGCTGTCGTGAATCGTGCCAAAGCCGTCCTGGTAAGCATAAGGAGACGTTCTATGGGCAATGCATAAGTGCATAATACTAATTCGCTTGCGTGTCGCCCGTGTTCACGCAGTGATACATCACTGTCACTTTTTTTCAGATCTTTGTGTAATAACTCGCTCCCCTCTGTAATCCGAAATGGCCATTACTTGGGTTGAAAAATTATTATTTAAATAATAATTACAGATGAATCAATAGCGAAAGTACCTTGCCAATGACAAATCACAATCACATGCCAATATAAAGCCATGAGCGTCCGAGCACAGTGCCGTATTTTGACTTCTGCAGCTTCCCGATTAAATACATTTCACTCGTGCCTACGCTGTACTGAGGTATAGCACAGCTACAGCGGATGTATACGCTGCAAGTGTTATACCAGAGTCATTCAATGCTTCTTATGGTCACGAAACTGCCGCGTCAGTTTCATATGGAGCCAGCGGCCGCCGCAAGAAGCGCAGCTGTGCTTGAGAGGCGATGCGAACGCTGCTATCGCTGGGGTTGTGTGTGGGAAGCCTCGGTGTTTAAGCTTTCTAAACTTCCGCAACGGTCGCTTTGCTTTCACGCTTTTACTTCTAGCACTCAGCATGCATAAATACATTTCTGAACGCGTTTTCTGTTTTAAAATGAGCACCCGGGAGGAAAAAAACCAGCTCAATTAAAACATGCAGCTCGCGGTGGTATCAGCAGAAAAAATACAAAAATTCGGGGATTAACGACAGAATACCAAGATATATAATTACGAACACCGTAGCAGGGGACTTCTGTATGACTTTTGGCACCTGCAGGCACAGCTGTTTCACCATGCTCGTAAGTCGCTCGCTGTACGCCGCCGGCCGCAAGTTCATTCGTCTCGCCTTCACGCTAGATGTTTGACAACAGTTGTGGCATGTAGAGAAAGACACAGTTTGACCTGTACTTTATTCCAGAAGACATTATTCTCTGTGAAGCATATTCTACGCAACGTTTCTTTCACCTGTACCGGCAACGCACTCACACCGGCCGCCGGCCGGCTTGGTGCCGACGACGTAGCGAAGCCTACTTCGTATCGCTTCGTAGTTGTGGCAGGTAACTCTGCGGGAATACAACCGCTGACGAACAGCTTACTTTTGTTAAAGCTGGCAGTGTTCTTCGTAGTTCTTCCTCATTCGGCACATTGAAGCGAGTTATCCGTGGCGTCCGGGCTCGAAGGCTTGCACTTGTTTGGGTCCGGAAGCTCGATAGGGAAGAAACGTGGGTGAGCGCGCTCGCTCGCTCGCTGCGTGCGCCGGCGAGAGTTGCACTTGACTCTCATAACAGCTTCTATTCGTTGTAATAGCGCTTCGCTTTCACTCTGGCGTACAACCGATATGACTTGTTTTCGTCTAGCCGACAGGGCCGAGCAGTGCAGCACTTAGCAGGTGATCGGCGCGCAGTTACACTCCCCGTTGGTCCCTTTCTTGCCAGGCGTTTCCGCACGACACGCACTACGGTGCGGTCTAAACAGGGCGTCGGCGACGCTCGTAGCTCTTCTCAGGGTGACTCACGTGGTCGTTTGCATGGTGGGCGCACTGTAGATGAGCGAGATCGAGGTTTGCGCTTTGTGAGATACGAAGGAAGTCCTCAAAAATCCTTGGAACGGTTTCAGCCTTCAGCGTTGGTTTGTCGCGTTTCTGCGACACGGAGTCGCCGTTGATGTTAAAATCATACGCAGTGATAATGTCCGAGGCGTCGAAATTGTTCGCACACACACGTGTATACTTCGACTCAAAGTTAATTATCACCGCTTTCTTGCAGCGGTATGGCCCGCTTCCATTTCTCGCGCTGCTGCTTGTCTAACGGCAAACAAAACAACGACACCTTTTTGCTTCCCTTGTAGCCGGAACGGCACGCCGGCACGCAACATCTGTTAGGCATCCTAGTCCTGCGACAGCGTTTCCTCAAACTTGAACATGTGATATCCAGCAGCTTGTCTCGCACTGCGCGAGTATTTCAATACGCGGACGGCGCAGACGATCGCCTCTGTGGCGCAGCGGCGGCGCGTTGCGGCATTTTCGAGCAGCGTATGAAGCTCGCCCATAGCGTGACGGTGCAGTTTCGTGACCATAAAGAGAATTGAATGACTCTGGTTATACAAGACGGGATCACATATTTCGCTAGGTAACATTTATTTGTACAGCTTAACATTAAATTTTAGAAATACATATAAAAGGAATAAATAAAACGCAAAAATCCAACTACGTGGGTTCATAGCTGTTCCTGCTTCCTATGAACACCAGGCGAGGTGCAAGCGGTAGGAAGTAATCACCAAGGCGACTGGGCAACACAGCATGGCAGTCGCCACCACAACCAGCGCAAGTCTCCTGCAAACGTGGGCAAAGCACAAAGGCTCGTACGCCCGCAGTTGCGCATCGAGTAGCACCAACAGCTTTTAGCAATTTCTCCGGTCACGTTGGCGTCACAATCCGTCAAGAGGCTTGATGGCCGAAGCGTTAACCGGATTCACCGCAGGCGCCATCGGACTCGGTCTTGGCCGTCCGGCAAAGGTGACGGTGTCGGCAAATTCGAAGCCGAAGGTAGCCTGGTGCACAACGCTCGAGTAACGGTGTGGGCAGCTCCGAGGCGAACATTACCGACGTCCTTGGTTGGGTTACAGGTGGCTGCTCGGATGTTGCGGCAACAGATTCGGGCTGGAAGACGGCCGATGATCCTACGCATTCTGGCTGACGCGGCGAAGACTCTGGCGATGGTAGCGCTGGAGGCTTCATCACAGTCGCGGATGAACCACGGTGGCATAGAGGATCCGGTAGTGACTGGAAAGGCCATGATGCACACACAGCAGCGGCAGTTCCAGGAAATGCGGAAGCGTCGAAGGAAGACCGAGCGGTCGTGATGCGCCTCGTTCCAAACCCGACCAGGAACTGCACGCAAGTTGGCATCTTCCATTCTAAACACGTTGCACGAGCTCTCGTGCAGAAAAGAATGGAACACGGGGTTGATATGATGATGGTGATCGCCCTGCACTCAATGGCACGTACCCACAATGGGGAGTAGGTCATCATTCGGGTAGCGTTACTTTCACTTCAATAATAATAATAATATAATAATAATAATAATAATAATAATAATAAGAAGAAGAAGAAGAAGAAGAAGAAGAAGAAGAAGAAGAAGAAGAAGAAGAAGAAGAAGAAGAAACATTTAAAAACCCATGCTGGAGAAATTGCCAGTGCTGTGCAACTGGGTCTTCACACAAGACATCGCGTTACGTCAGTATTATCGTCTCTCTCTGTCGCGTGTCATTGCGGTCACGTTTTTCTCGGAAAACTGCGAGAGTGCGCAATACCTCGCTATTGTGTTCTCACTGATTTCTTGTGTTCGTGTCTGTTCGTGTCTTTTTCGTCCTTCGTCAAAACATTTTTTTTGCGCAAGCAGTTTGCCTTTGAGTCGTCTTAGGCGAAGACACAAGGGACCCAGCGAGTTTTTGAGTAGCCTCCCTATGACGAATCTCGAAAGGCGCACGTCCGGAACTCTCATCGTTACTGCATATTCTCCATAGATAGCATAGATAACATATATTGGTACCTAGATCACGAACATCTAATTCTCCGAGATTTCCACGCCCGTAGTGTACTATGAGATTGCAAGAGACTTTTACTACAACCACTATTCAACACTTAAAGGCGCCGGTATAGCCGAGTTAACCTCTTTTAGTCATTAAATGCAGCATTACAGGCATAGGACTTTATTTACATATGTTTTTTGTTTTCAAAAGTTTGTTCCTTAGCAGCATCTTTGTCCGTTGTAAGCCGCTGATTATAACTACTGCCCACCTCTTCATATATCGCTTATCTATGCTGTGGAACTGCCCACTAAAGTAAATTATTCTAGCTTTGTCTACAGTTTTGCAGCTGGCGACTACATCGGCTTAGGCGATCATCTCGGGGCTTTGGTTATGTGCGTGGCGTCCTGGAGTGCGTGATGTGCTAGTGCTCGGTTGCCGACCGGAAAGACGCGGGTTCGATCCCGGCCACTGAAGTCGCATTTCGATGGAGGCGAAACTTTAGAGGCCCGCGTACTGCGCGATTTCGGTGCACTGTAAAGAACGCCAGGTGGTCTAAATTATCCGCAGGCCTCCACTATACGGCGTCTCTCATAGCCTCAATCACTTTGGGGCATTAAACCCCATAAGCTACAGACCGTCAAAGAGGGCAACAATAATACGCCGTATGATTTGTTCAGTTTATTAGTACTTTATTCGTTACAGAATAGCCGCATGGTCAACAGACACGAAGAGCTATTTCTTTCAACCATGTCTGCCCGCCAAGAACAAATAGTTCAAGTGCTTAGCATGATCGGGACCTCTTATACCCTTCCGGCGTGGCTTGCACTTCTTGACGCATGTGTATGTTTGCCTCAATTTCGAAGATTCTTTGTACTCTTTGAAACAATGTGTGTTTTTGTGCGGTGTGTGTAATTCTAGTGCAAATAGCTGACAAGAGCTACTGAACATCACGTGTCAACTTCATCAGTCCTTATTTACAGCGTCTTCAGCGTCGTTAGAACGCTCAGATGGACGCGAATGAGCTTCGATAATAAGCATAAGCATTTGTGCAATCATTATCATCATCAATCACCATCTCATGCAAAATCGGACTAAAGTTCGAGCCGCTTCCTCCCTCCCCTATTGAATATAGAAGAACCTGAATCCGCGCCAGGGCTTGCATTGCGTAAGATGGCTTTCAAGAGACGGAACACACCCGCAGAGCGTTGCGTAAAAAACACCCCAAAGACTCCCGGTAAAGAATGGGAGCCTCCACACACGCTGACGTTCGAGAGTGCCAGATAGCGGATGTGAGTGGGTGCTCACATCCGCTATCTGCTGCCCACACCACTACTGGAACGCTGTCCATCAGGCCACCTTCAATTTCGAACTTCCAGACTCCGCCACCTGAGTGTGACTGCTAAGACCCCGCCCGAAGCAAGCTTTGCTTCGTAATTGCCTGTGTGCCATTGGTGCAGCATAGTATGTCTAACGACATACTATGCTGCGAATTGTACATGCTCGACCATGTACAATTTCTAGGCGCCCAAACAATTGTAGAACGCGTAGATTATGCGTGTCTTCACGGTGGACGCGCGCGAATAATCAAGGCCTACTAAACCACGCTCGTTTGTATCATCCGATTCATGAAGCCTGAGGCTTGTTGTCGGCATTGTAATATTGTAATGTATACCTCCAATCAGGCGCTAACGAACTTTTCATGACCGCGTCCGGTCAATGCGAGATTCCGCGTAAACAAACTGCTTTAGAAGAATTATGATGCGATGCACTCAGAGTAATCCTAGTATATTGAACCCCTTTATAAGAGACACGCACTGGGCAGCAGTTCCTGACCCTTATATGAGGTGTCTCTTATAAGCAGGGTACCACGTTCTCATTTTCTGATGAACCCTTATTGCGATGTAGGCAGACTGGTGTCTCTTACACCCAATGGTCTGTTACATCGGCGCCTCTAGTAAAGGGGTTCAAGTGTAGTACAATATTGCTCCATTCTGCACACCTAAATTTATATAAACAGACGCCACTGATCTCGCAGTGTCTGTGTGGCCTCACACTCTGCGCCTATTGTCCAATATTGTTACTGAGAGATAACTCCGTGGATACAGCGTTCAGCTCCCAAAGGCCCATTGCTCAAACATCATGGATGAAAATTTCAGTGAAGCACTGGAGAAGGCTTTTCTTTCCCGCTCTGGCAAAGGCGAAACTTGGTGTGATGAGGTACGATGACGACAGCAAAAATCGTAGCAGTGAAGTCGTCGATGACGGCAACGTTTGTTGTCGACCGAATGCGATGCGTAGAGTTACACAAGGACAAAAGGGCAATCACACTTTTGAGCGTTCGACAGCTGTAGCAGTAAAAATAAAATAAACACAGAAAAGAAAACGAAAGAAGGCCACTGAAACAGACAAAAACGGACAAGAATAAAGGGTGATCGAACCTTTACCGTTTGCTATCCTTCGGATACTGGAATATCAGCGCAATAGCCGCAAATGCATATTTAAAAAAAAGTAAAAAAAAAAACACGACAAGGTCATTGAAACGGATAGAAAAAGACAAGAATCAAAAGTCATCGAACCTTTACTGTTTGCTGTAACAAAAAGAATCCGGCTGTTTTGTTTAAAAATTGTAAACGTGGGCGGACATGCAATAAACCCTTCTAATACTGTTTTTATTATATTAGCAGTTTCATGAGGCTGGTTAAAAAGGCAACAAAGTAGAACGTCGAAGAAATGCTCACATTTAGGTTATTCCCAGATTGGAATGACTATGTGACTTTTTGGTTCAGTCATTCCCTTGTGTGCTTATTTGCTCTCTGTCGTCATACCATTTCAACTGCTGCTGCTAAAACAATTATTGCATTATTATACGATAATATAATAATTCTTGAGTGAGTATTTCCGTAGTGTATCATTGATCCCTGAAAACACATTAATTTGATGATCAACATTGGTCCATTAGTACTAATCTCAGTAGCTCATGCACATGAGGTACCGAGATAAGTACTGCATGGAAATTCTTCTGTACAAGACGGAGGCAAGTTCGCGTGCAAACAGCGTCACTTCGAAGGAGGCGTACACTGCAGTGATGATTACAGGTCTCTACCTTCGGCCATCGGTTATGAAAAAGTATCCGTGCATGAAATGATCACGAGAGACAGTAATCAAGGCCAACACCCATACTTAAGGATTCGCCAATGGGGGCCCAGTTCGTACCATGCATGGAGTCATTTCGTCGGTACCATGCATAGAGTCATTTCGAACAAAAACTTGCCCCAGTTACACCCCAGCGTGAAATCTGCAGAAACAGCGGACCTGTGGTTCTTGTGGTATCGGACGCCGAACGCGACGCCCGGAGAACAAAGGGCACGGCGCCCGAAGCGCCGGCCGGGAGGAAGTACAGCAGCAGCCGGTAGCCAAGCGGGAACTCATTTATTTCATACAGTGCCGCGCATATATGTACAAGGTGGCGCCCCCTAAGGGCAAAATACTTTTTATGAAACCGAAACTGGAACTCACATACCACATCATCCCCCCCCCCCTAGAATGAAAAGGACATGTGGGCTTTAACATCCTTATACAGTGATTAATGACAAATATACCGTATACAACCTTAACTACACACCTTAACATCCCCCCCTCTTTTGGTGTAACGTCCAATTGGTGAAAAGGAACCGGCACGAGAAGGGAACAAAAGCAAAGTACACAGCGTACTCTAGCTGAAGACACTGATACAAATAAAATACAACAAAGAATTCACAGCATACCAGTGTACCAAGCGGTAGAACTCATAACCATTATACAATAAATAGGTGCACAGCATACACACAAGAATGCACAAGTATGGCACACTGACTTCAACAAGTAAGTGAACAAAGAAGAATTTAGGACACAAAGTCCTTAAACCTGGACGGTTTCTTACGCAACCGTTTCGACCGTCGAGGCGCATTTCGTTCTGAAGTGCTCCATTGCGGAGCAGTAAGTTCTGTATCTTCAGATGAGCCTACTGGCTCAGTTACGCGCTGCTCAGGCACAGCTGAGAGCGTAGAGGAATAACTAGAGTCAGATGACTCGCCTAAGCGTCCTTCAGCGTTGGCTGAGGACGGGAAATGACAACGCGACGCATGGGAACCTGACGGCTCTGAATCATGTCCATTATTGTTAAAATAATGAGTGGCATGAGGACTGGGCACGGCAGTCGAGCATTCGTAAAGTGCCTGTAAAGAGTCCGACGACTCTGAAACGTGCTCGAGGCACGGAGAAACATCATGGGGGCTGGACACCACAGCCGAACGTTGAGAAGGTGTCTGTAAGGAGCCCGGTGGCTCTACTATGCACTCAGTAGAAGTATGATGGCTGGGCACCACAGCCGGACTTTGAACCGGTGCCGTTAAGGAGCTTGGTGGCTCAACTGAAGGTATGTTAGAAGAAAAAGAAGCATTTTGGCTGAGCACCACAGCCGGACATTGAAATGGTGCCGCGAAGGAGCCCTGTGGCTCGAGTACACTGTCATTAGCAGGAAAGTAAGCATTGCCCTTGCAAGAACCGTCAGAACAAGTATGACAATAATGAGCATTTGCAAGATCGGCATGCATGTACCGTTGACTATAGAACACTTGAGTAGGAATGAAAAATGAATTCTGAGGGGCATTAGACAGCGGCAATTCACGTTCACGAGCAGTGCGAAAAAATTCATCGCGACACATGTTCACCTGGACAATAGGGGCACTGCCGTTCGATGAGCTCGCCCTTGCGATGACTGCATGAGCCTCTTGTTGAGTCGGGGCATCAGTCCCTTGCTGAGGAAGCCGGCACGGGCGCCGGTGGAACCCGGATGCCACTGCTGGCACGCCCTGTCGACGACCATGCTGAAGAGATGTATGCTCTGCAGGACTGGAGTCCGAAGTGAACGGACGATGAGGCTCCAACGCTGCATTGACGGGAAGTGCCGATGGCTCGACGACGGAACAGGAGAGAGTCTCACCCTCGATGATAATCTTCAGGGCTCGGATGGCATCTAACCCCAGTAGTGAATTGCCTTTGTCCGTAACGTAAAAGGTAATGGAGGCGTCGTTGCCGCTGTAGGAAACGGAAGCCTTGAAGTATCCATAATTCACGATGGCTTGTTCCGAATAGTTCTTCAGGATAACGTTTGATGGAAGAAGGTTGATGTTCGGGAAGCACCGCTTGTAATCTTGGACGTTAAGTACCGACACAGCCGCTCCAGTGTCGATGAGCATATTGAAAATGGATCCATTGATCCGTACGGGAAGATGAAGAAGTCCGCTAGCGGTGACCGGTTCGTCCACTTGTAGGACAGTAACTGTATTGGTCACCGTTGATGTGCCCTGATGACCGGTCAGAGACTCCGAAGTAGAGCGGCAGACCCGCGCGAAATGTCCACGACGTCCGCATCGCGAACACGTCCGGCTCCTGGCTGGGCAGGCGGCGGAGTTGGCCCAATGCCGCGTCGATCCGCAGCGGTAACAGGCACCCGCGCGACCCGGCGGCGCAGCTGGAGAGGAGGTGTCCGCAGCAGTGGTGGGCGAGGAGGTGCACGCAGACGAAGTGCCGCCGGCGTCATCTTGCGGCGAAGCTTGAGGACGGCCACCATTAGGCCCGCCATTTTGACGAATTCGGCGAGTTGCGCCGCCATCTTGAACAGTACGCGACGACACGGCGTCGACTTGAACTCCGGAAAGCTGTAGTAAGGCGCGATCGACGCGCTCCTCCTCCTTGGCAATAGAGGATTTTAGCCTGTCCGGTATTCCGGTAACGCCCTAATACCGGATAGCGTGTGCCGTAGGTGCCGCCACGTCAAGTGGCGCCAGCTATGGAGGATAAAAACAACTAACAAACACATAATGTATGTCCTTCGAGATTATGGGATTGTCACTCGCTAAGCCTACACATTGATTATTTGAGTATGGCTCTCCAAAACGGTGCCGTATCGGCACGAATACTTTGCTGTCGAAGCTTACGAACGTGAATATAAAGCAAATAAAAGCATCAGTTCGGAAATAACGAGCGACAGAGCGCGCGACGGCTCCTTGATAGATTCGAAGTGGACGGCAATCGCTTTCCGCGGCGCGGCCATGTTTGCCGGGCGTGCGCATGCGCTGTTCACACCCGGTATTCCGGTACACGCAAAGCATTTTGCGTATAGACGTCAGACTCTGGAGTTTCCAAGATGTGTGGCGCCACCTGTCGGAGAAGTATTGAGTAGTGCAGAGACCGACTCTCTCGCACAGTTTGCTATGGGACCAGGTGCAACTAGCAAGTGCGAAACAACGATTGAGCTTAATATCGCGTATGTTTGCGCATTTAGCACTCAGAACGAGAGCTGTGAATTGCTCTCCGCTAGTCGGACGCGCCACCGAGCCGTCGTGAAGTGCTTGCTGGATCACTCGCCTGAACGACGGCGAAAACAGCAGCAGACGAGAGCCCTCCGCACGCTACGAAGAAGCTCCGCAAAAGACGCACTGTTGCGTTGTGAATTGACACGGACGTAAAATACTGAATAACAACGTTCAGTTTACCGATTTCCATAGTTGTCGTACGAAGAAGAAAGGCGAGAGCGCTGGATACGGGCCGTTGCGAGCGTGTTGGGTAAGCGAAGTACCCGCGTTCTCCACAGCCGGTGGCATGAATGTGTGGCTGTGCTGTTGTTTTGCGTAGCCCTGATGCAAAACCGTGGTAACCTTGACTGCCTTGACTATGAAGCTCAGCAGAGGCTCTGACCGCGGTGCTTGTCCTGAAACACGAAGCGAGCAGCTAGAGGCAGACTGGAGACGCGTGATACGCACACCGCGACGAGTTGGTCGTCACAACACAGCATCGCGGACGTACGTACGTTTTGAAGGCTCAGAGTTCTGATTGTAACTAGCTAACGCCACGTGCGTCATACAAATAAATCGCAGAATGTTGGTCGTGACCCCCTTCAGGTTTGTTTCGCCCGTGTCCTCCGCGGTTGCTGTAGCTATCTCGGAGGCCACGGTTTTGCCTTTGGTTGTACCCCGCGAAAGTGGACACGCACGTATCCCCATTTGCAGTACATACAAACGGAAGACGACCGTCAAGAGACCATTTGAGGATGCGTAATAAAACACTCCAATGCACAGGAAGCGAGAGATGAATTAAGGGAGAATGCAACTGAAAAGGCGGAAATCGCCGGAGCCATTCGCCCTTGAAGAACCGAGTTTTGCACCACTGATCGTAAGATGCATAGCTAAGTAAATTGATCGTGTATGTAGGTACTTTATCGCTGTGGCATACGTATATACCCGATTTTAACGCATTTGGGCTCTAGAGAACGGATGTCGGAGGGCTTGCCTCGAACTCGGTGTCGTGTGATGCTCGCTTGTACTTGCGAGTTGCAGCGCGCGGAAATAACTAAAACTTATTTTGCATTGTACTCGCAGTTCACTTTGACCAGCTTCCTTTGTTTCTGAAGTGTGGATTGGCGGAAGAAGCTTTCCAGGTCCTTGATTTTCAGGAAACCGCGCCTCGACACCAACGAAAGAGGAGGGTTATATTGCGGCCTATGCACATTCTCTTGCGGGCGGCTCTCTTTGCACTACCCAGTTAGTGCCAGGGCTACGATGAGGGCGCTGGTGGCGGTGTTTTTCGCAGCGCCGCCTGGGCAGAGTCTGACGTCTATAGCGGTGTACCGGACAGACTAAAATCCTCTAATGTCGAGCGCCTTCTGTACGGTGAATTCCTTGCCCAATTTGTAGAAAGTCCGTTTCAGGTGCGGCGACGCGATACCAGAGACGATCTGGTCAAAAGCAAGGAGATCGCTCGCCGCGCCGAATTCACAAAGCTTGGCTAGTCGGCGCACTTCTTGGATAAATTGGACCGCCGACTCGTCCGGTCCCTGGCACAGGGATTTGAAGCGGGCGCGCAGGCACGCCGCGTCCGGTTGGGGGTCGAAAATTTGGCTGAGCAGCGCAAGGGCTGCGTCGTACACGCTCGGCGTCTCCTCCTGAGTTGGCCGGTCGGCTCCCGGCTGCTGCTCATCTTCGGCGGCACGCAGATAGGTGTTCAGTCCCTCGACGCCTAAGGCGTTCAGAAGCAGCGCCTTCTTGTGTTCCGGCGAGGCGTCCCTGGCCGCGGCGTCGATGTATACTTGCAACACAGGACGCCACTGTCTCCATGGAATAGGTGGTATGCCGGGACACTGGAGAAACGGAGGCGGAGGGATAGCGGCGTTCATGCTTGCCGAAGAGAGCGTCGAGCAGAAAGTTCAGGAGAGACGTCGAGCGTGAGTAGGCCTCGTGGCCGACACCGGCACGAAAAGTCAGAAAAGTGTAAGTCGAAGGTGAAAAATACAGTAGTGGCGGGGTATCAGGCGAGGGTGCTGGGACGACAGCACAATAAGAAGTCTGGGTGCCCACCTTATCTCTTGATTTACGCGGATCCGTCAAACTCGTCGCCAAATGTGGTATCGGACGCCGAACGCGACGCCCGGAGAACAAAGGGCACGGCGCCCGAAGCGCCGGCCGGGAGGAAGTACAGCAGCAGCCGGTAGCCAAGCGGGAACTCATTTATTTCATACAGTGCCGCGCATATATGTACAAGGTGGCGCCCCCTAAGGGCAAAATACTTTTTATGAAACCGAAACTGGAACTCACATACCACAGTTCTCCTGTGCTTCATTTGTGATTTTCTGAGATTTTCTCTCGTGTTTTGTGCTTTTGCGTGCGCGTCTGTGATTAGGTTATTTGTAGAGTAGAGACGCACGGGATAGGACGTGTAGCTGCCCCTACAACATCCACCTCTACTACAGTGACTTTACGCCCTATTCACGCTGGAGCCGCCATTCTTGCTGTGTGCCCACCGCTTCGTCGGCGTACCAGGCAGTTATACGCCATGTGTGGGTGTATCTGGGAACCGGAGAGCAACATGCGACGAGGACACTCATCTGCCGTCAAGACCAGCCCTATTGGCCGCGAGATCGAGCGGAGTCGCCGCCTGGCGACTACTGGCTGAAGCGCGCCTATAGTGTGGATTGCTCCCTGCGTCGTCTGCTAGCCACGTAGTGTTTGCATGTGCGCGTACGTCATGCACGTTCTCAAAGGGTGGTTTGTTCTGTTATGTTAGCGCGAGTTTAGCTGCTCGTACGTATACCTAACATGTTGTACAGAAGCAAATAGGCTTGCTCGGCTGCATGCGCATTGTAATAAGATCAGTGAGTGCGACTTTAGAGAGGGCTGTGTATTGGTGTCGTACCCTTCGTTCGCCAGAATCATTTCAGTGTTGGTGCTGCTTTCTGGTTCAAGCACGTCGTAAAGTGCGCTTGGCATAGTCCCAAACATGAGGAGCATTAAATAGTGTGTGAATGCAGCGTTTTAGCGACTCGGTGGTAAACAAAAACGAGGCTCATGCACTTTCGCGTTGTTAGGTGTATAACTGCGGCACTGTAATTCATGATGAGCTGTAGTTGTGCTTAAGATGTCCTTTTATTCTGCGGTCGTGGTCCCGCTACAGCGAAATATTTCTATCGAATGAAGTCCGACACTTCGGTACTCAGACTGTCCCCTAAAAAAAAAAGCAGACAGTGGAATGACACAGCAGTGGTAAAACACAGTTGCTGCGCGCAAATTTAACTTTGGGCGAAATTTAATTAGAACCACCCGTGTGCTTAGATTTAGGTACGCTTTGAAGAACCCAGATGTCAAAGTTAATCCCGACGGCAGGCCTTACATTTAAGTCGTATAATTTCACGCAGAACCTCGCCCTTTTTTTACATTATCTTGAGCGTTTGTGTGGAGTTGTTATAGATTGATGGAAGGCAGCGGACATTATTACTTTGAAAAAAAAAAGACACTTATTCTATAAAATAACCGGACCTTTGTTGCATCACTGTCGTGCACGTAATCAATCGATAAAAGATCTGTGCTAAACTAGCTCTTACCTGCGCATGCGTATTCGCGTGAACAGTGCCACTGAACTCATTGCACAGGAATATGGGCTGGTATACAAATGAACAAGAAGTAAACACTATTTCAGTCGTGCTACAGCATGCGTAGTACATAGAACACAAGCTAAACACGCACAGAGAAAACATAAGAACGTCATATAGTGCGTAAGCGCAGACTGTCATCCAGGGCGAGCATCCCTTTCATTGGCAGATTGCGCTTCTCTCAGTAGTAATAGTAACATTGGATGATATTCGTGCATCGATTCAATAATGAAGAGCGTATATATTACCAGTCAGCTGCAATCAACGCATTTTAATCGCCGACAATAGGCTCAAACCGCTCACAACGAAGCGCCGCTGTGTGCATTTGTATACGCGCCGCCGGCCACCTCTCCACACTAACGCGGCGACGGTGCTGCCACCTATAGGTCAATCTCGCGGCCAATAGAACAGCCCGCTGATAAAAGAGCAGCTGCCTCTTGACTATATGTTTACGCTGCAGCTGCACAAAAAAATAGATCTTAAACTTGGCGAATCCCATATTATTAGCACCACGAACCACCTTGACTGTAAAAACGAAACAGATTACAGCGCAAATCGTCCAGATGAAAGGTGCTGCGGCTGTAGTACACGAGTTCAGAAGCGAAGAAATCGATAAAGTCTGAGGGATTTTTTTTTTTTATCTTCATTACCCTCACTTATTTCTGCAACTGCCTACATATGCCACGAAAGTCGGATTTCATTTCGCATCTCCTTTTGGCAATGTCTTCTGCAGCAATTTCTGCCACCGTGAACTCTACGGATGAAACCGTTATCGACAAAAATTGTAAGGATATGCGAATGAAAAAGGTGGGGCCAAGTGGAACCATAGAAACGTTTCCGTAATTCGTGTATATTATTGTTCATGGCAGTTCCTAAATCACAACAACAGTAATAATAATAATAATAATAATAATAATAATAATAATAATAATAATAATAATAATAATAATAGTAGTAGTAGTAGTAGTAGTAGTAGTAGTAGTAGTAGTATTAATAACTGTGAAACAAGGACTAAATAATTCATTTCACGTGATAAGAAACAACCCTATGTTCTTAGTGCTGGCGCATGCAAAAAAAGTACTAATACTAACGCCAACTGTGCAGGACCACGTCGACGGCCATGACATAAAAGCCGCAACGAAGACGACAGTGATCGTATGATGGCGACGCTGACAGCGACGAAGACAACTAGACGCTTCCTGAACAAGACATAAATAAAAACAAGAGAACTGAAACCATAACATAGATCACTCAAAGCTCAAAGTGAAATACTAAGTAATATGAATACGTACGAACACGTTATGTGCCTTATTTGGATAAATATTATTAGAAATAAGTACAATTTAATTTAATTGAACACAACTTTATTAGGTCCTGCGGAACGCGGCTCACAAGAAATAAATAAATGCATGCGGAAATTTCAAATGTAGATAGATATCTACACACAGGAACGTGAGCGGCGAAGACGACGTTCCTACACGCGACAGAAAAAGACGATGTCCGGTGCCGCAACGCCGTGTCGGGTTTGACGGCAGTATAGCACAGCACTCGTTATTACCTCATTGTGTGCGTATAAGTATTTATTTAATAATATAAATTTCCAACCAATGTAAGTGAAAGGATTGCTACCCGACCCTTGGCCTGCGCACTATTGTGGGTGCGTGCCATAATGTCTATCATCATCATTACCTCACAACCCCGTGTTCCATTCTATTAGGCACGAGGCCTCATGCAGCGTGTTTCGTTTCTGACGACCCTTGGAGCTGCCATGGAGCATGCCGTACCTGCTGGAACTACCGCTGCTCTACGTGCACGCTGGTCTTTCCAAACACTCGCGGATTCCTTATGCCACCCTGGTTCGTCCACAGCTATTACGAAAACTGGTACTTTGCCATCCCCAGAGTTTTCGTCATTTGAGCCAGAATGCCTCGGAACTTGTGCCTCACTCCAGCCCGAGACTGTTTCCGCGACATCCGAGCAGTCGCCTGTAACCCAACCAATGACATCGGTAATCTTTGTCTCGGAGTTGCCCTCAACGTTACTCGAGTGCTGTGCACCAGGTCACTTTGGGCTTCGAGCTTCCCGACACCGCCACCTGCGCATGACTGCAAAGACCCAGCCCGAGGCCGCATACCGTCAATCCTGTTAAAGCGTCAGCCATCAAGCCTCCGAAAAGACTGTGACCGCAGCATGAGCAATGCACACTTCTGCGTGTCCAAGATATTGTGCTTTGGGCATGTACTTGCGCCGGTTGCGGGGATGAGATCCCTGCGGTCAGGTCCATGCGCATCGGTGTCTACTTCCCGCAGTCTGGTCTTCGCCTTGTGTGCTTAGCGAGGAAGAACAATTTTCCACCGATGTAACTTTATCTTTGTGTCCTACTTATTGCTTCCAGATTTCTTTCGTAATTCTAGTCATTATTTTGCATAAATAAATGTTATATAACGAAATGCGTGGATCCCGCTCTCTGAACATAACGCGTGCCAGTAGCGTCTACTTCCAGCTGCCGGACCACGGGACCACGCTATAAAGGAACACGAAACTACGCTAGACTTCAACTAGTTGAAGTCTGGCGTGGCTCCGTGTTTCTTCTTCTCGTCCCCGTCTCCTTTAACGCTCGTAATCATGTCCTATTATGCTCGATACCAACCATAGCCCAATTTTCCGCCTTAACTCTTATCGATGAGCCGCATGATGGACAGACACGCTGAGCCACTTCGCTCGACAAGGTCTGCCCTCCGAGAAGTTGTTCCAGTGCTTGGCGTAGTCGCTACCTTTCATACCCTTCCAGAGGGGCTTTCAATTCTGGACGCTTGTGTATGACTGAATTTCCTAGACCCTTAGTACCTACGAAATAATATACGCTTTTTCGCGTTTTGTGTAATTTTAGTGCGCATAGTTGACAAGAGGTAGTGAAGATCGTTTGCAAAATTAATGAAGTCCTTCCCAGCATTTTCAATGTCATTAGAACGCTCAATGGGGCGCGAACTAGTTTTGATAATAAGCGCAAGCTTGAATTTACCTTCCCGATAAGTCATGAGCGAAAAAAACTATCGCAGCTTCGCACTAGTGGTGCCAAGCCTGAAGGTTGGTTGGCTAGTTGGTCGGTTGTACCTTGGTAATCTGGCGCAACCCACCGCGGGTAATCGGCCGTGAAACGGGTGGTACCTTGTTTTAGAAATGAAATTGTTTATATTATAAATATGTGTAAAACAAGTTTCCCAAATAACTCATTGGTAAAATGAGGGAAAAAATTCAAAAATCTATTAATAAAACAAACCAATATGGTTGAAAAATAAGTTGAAGTTAGTTGGATAACCTTAACAGCCTGAAGGAAGAGCGCAGCTGGGTGGCCTTCTTTTTCTCTTTTTTTCTCTTTCTTTCTGTTTCTCTCTGTTTCTTGTATCTCTTTTTTGTATCTGCTTCTTTCTATTTCTTCATTTCTATTCCTTTCTTTATCTCTGTCTATTTCTTTATATTTCTTGCTCTTTCTATCTATATTTCTCTTCCTTCCCTTTTTCTTTCACTCTCTCTGTGCGTCTTCCTCTCTTTCTGTGTTCTTTTTATTTCTCTCTTTCTTTCTTTTTTCTGTCTGGCTCTCTCTCTTTTCTATCGCTTTTTCGCGTCTGTTTCTTTCTATATGACTCTCTCTTTCTATCTGCTTCGCTCTCTCTCTTTGCTTCTTTCTCTCTATTTCCTTGTTTCTCTTTATTTATCTTTCTGTCATGCTCTGTGTTTTTTCTAACCCTTTTTCGTGTCTGTTTCTTTCTATATATGTTTCACTTTCTATGTCCTTCTATCTTTCTATATCTCTCTCAGTCTGTTTCTTTGTTTCTCTTTATTTATCTTTCTGTCTTGCTCTCTGCTTTTTCTAACTCTTCTTCATGTTCTTTCTATATATGTTTCACTTTCTATGTCCTTCTATCTTTCTATATCTCTCTCAGTCTGTTTCTTTGTTTCTCTTTATTTATCTTTCTGTCTTGCTCTCTGCTTTTTCTATCTCTTTTTCATGTTCTTTCTATATATGTTTCACTTTCTATGCCCTTCTATCTTTCTATATCTCTCTCAGTCTGTTTCTTTGTTTCTCTTTATTTATCTTTCTGTCTTGCTCTCTGCTTTTTCTATATCTTTTTCATGTTCTTTCTATATATGTTTCACTTTCTATGTCCTTCTATCTTTCTATATCTCTCTCAGTCTGTTTCTTTGTTTCTCTTTATTTATCTTTCTGTCTTGCTCTCTGCTTTTTCTATCTCTTTTTCATGTTCTTTCTATATATGTTTCACTTTCTATGCCCTTCTATCTTTCTATATCTCTCTCAGTCTGTTTCTTTGTTTCTCTTTATTTATCTTTCTGTCTTGCTCTCTGTTTTTTCTATCTCTTTTTCATGTTCTTTCTATATATTTTTCTCTTTCTATCTCCTTCTATCTTTCTATATATCTCTCAGTCTGTTTCTTTGTTTCTCTTTATTTATCTTTCTGTCTTGCTCTCTGTTTTTTCTATCTCTTTTTCATGTTCTTTCTACATATGTTTCACTTTCTATGTCCTTCTATCATTCTATATCTCTCTCAGTCTGTTTCTTTGTTTCTCTTTATTTATCTTTCTGTCTTGCTCTCTGTTTTTCCTATCTTTTTTTCATGTTCTTTCTATATATGTTTCACTTTCTATGTCCTTCTATCTTTCTATATCTCTCTCAGTCTGTTTCTTTGTTTCTCTTTATTTATCTTTCTGTCTTGCTCTCTGTTTTTTCTATATCTTTTTCATGTTCTTTCTATATATGTTTCACTTTCTATGTCCTTCTATCTTTCTATATCTCTCTCAGTCTGTTTCTTTGTTTCTCTTTATTTATCTTTCTGTCTTGCTCTCTGTTTTTTCTATCTCTTTTTCATGTTCTTTCTATATATGTTTCACTTTCTATGTCCTTCTATCTTTCTATATCTCTCTCAGTCTGTTTCTTTGTTTCTCTTTATTTATCTTTCTGTCTTGCTCTCTGTTTTTCCTATCTTTTTTTCATGTTCTTTCTATATATGTTTCACTTTCTATGTCCTTCTATCTTTCTATATCTCTCTCAGTCTGTTTCTTTGTTTCTCTTTATTTATCTTTCTGTCTTGCTCTCTGTTTTTTCTATCTCTTTTTCATGTTCTTTCTATATATGTTTCACTTTCTATGTCCTTCTATCATTCTATATCTCTCTCAGTCTGTTTCTTTGTTTCTCTTTATTTATCTTTCTGTCTTGCTCTCTGTTTTTCCTATCTTTTTTTCATGTTCTTTCTATATATGTTTCACTTTCTATGTCCTTCTATCTTTCTATATCTCTCTCAGTCTGTTTCTTTGTTTCTCTTTATTTATCTTTCTGTCTTGCTCTCTGTTTTTCCTATCTTTTTTTCATGTTCTTTCTATATATGTTTCACTTTCTATGTCCTTCTATCATTCTATATCTCTCTCAGTCTGTTTCTTTGTTTCTCTTTATTTATCTTTCTGTCTTGCTCTCTGTTTTTCCTATCTTTTTTCATGTTCTTTCTATATATGTTTCACTTTCTATGTCCTTCTATCTTTCTATATCTCTCTCAGTCTGTTTCTTTGTTTCTCTTTATTTATCTTTCTGTCTTGCTCTCTGTTTTTCCTATCTTTTTTTCATGTTCTTTCTATATATGTTTCACTTTCTATGTCCTTCTATCTTTCTATATCTCTCTCAGTCTGTTTCTTTGTTTCTCTTTATTTATCTTTCTGTCTTGCTCTCTGTTTTTTCTATCTCTTTTTCATGTTCTTTCTATATATGTTTCACTTTCTATGTCCTTCTATCTTTCTATATCTCTCTCAGTCTGTTTCTTTGTTTCTCTTTATTTATCTTTCTGTCTTGCTCTCTGTTTTTCCTATCTCTTTTTCATGTTCTTTGTATATATGTTTCACTTTCTATGCCCTTCTATCTTTCTATATCTCTCTCAGTCTGTTTCTTTGTTTCTCTTTATTTATCTTTCTGTCTTGCTCTCTGTTTTTCCTATCTCTTTTTCATGTTCTTTCTATATATGTTTCACTTTCTATGTCCTTCTATCTTTCTATATCTCTCTCAGTCTGTTTCTTTGTTTCTCTTTATTTATCTTTCTGTCTTGATCTCTGTTTTTCCTATCTCTTTTTCCAGTTCTTTCTATATATGTTTCACTTTCTATGTCCTTCTATCTTTCTATATCTCTCTCAGCCTGTTTCTTTGTTTCTCTTTATTTATCTTTCTGTCTTGCTCTCTGTTTTTTCTATCTCTTTTTCATGTTCTTTCTATATATGTTTCACTTTCTATGTCCTTCTATCTTTCTATATCTCTCTCAGTCTGTTTCTTTGTTTCTGTTTATTTATCTTTCTGTGTTGATCTCTCTTTTCTTGATCTCTCTGTTTCTTTCTCTCTCTTTCTATGTCTTTATCTTTCTTTCTATCGCTTTCTTTCTTTTTATTTTCCATTTCTTTCTTTCTCTTTCCCTCGTTTTCAGGCGTTCGTTTTCGTTTGACTCTCGCACCTTCTGTATACGGTAGTGGGGCCTGCCCAATTCCTGTGGCGCATACCCACCTGAGGAGTTTTGCACGACGGAGCACAGGTTACCGATAGCTTAAACAGCTTCGCTGTAAAGAGAACGGAGAGAGCGCGTGCCGGTTCATGATGATGATAGCTTTTTACCAGGGAGCACAGGTTACTTTAAAGGGATACTGAACAAAAATTTGAAAAAGCTACGAAAACACTTACATTCGACTCGGACGACACGACTGTTCCTGTACGCAGCGTTTATTTCACGTAATTTCGAGCAGTTGGCCGTATTTTTAGTGGATTGTGAGAGCGCGGCGGCTGCATGCCACTGCGCTTGTCGGCGGACGTGACGTCGAGTGCTCCTGCAAGAGGGGGGCAACCGGCACGCTCTCTCCTGCCCTGCCACTTCCCTTTCTCCACCTCTCCTCTCAAGAACCGAGGGTGGCTGGTGTGGCGCTGAGCCTTGTCCTCTTTTCCCCACATAGGAAACAAACTAGCGCTTATTTTTTATTCCCCTACCCCCATCCCTGTGCCGACCTGTTGAGGTGTCAACGGTTACGGGTCGGTGCTTTTATCTTCATTTCCCCTAACATAACCACTTGTATTCCTCAAAAACCGCTACAACTACCGAGCGTGTCGCGAGAGCGCAAAGATGCAAGGTGCGAGTGCCAGTGGTTCCACGAGCGCCTCCAAAACGGATGCGCCAAATACAACCATATGCGCGTGACCGTTCTGCTGTGTCAAGCGACAGCAAGGACGACGAGCCAGACGAGCCGCCGTAACCCAACGTGGGTCGGCAGCCGCGACCAGCAATTTACACAGTAACTCATAATCACTATCCTCGAAGTGTTCGGAGCACAAAAAGTCACGCTTTGAAGGCACCCACGTTGGCTGCGATGGGCGCGCAGCGCGAATCCATATCCTTCGAAGCTTCGGCTCTGTTGGAAAGGTATGACAGGGCACACCCTAGCGCAGAACAGCGTTGAGGCATTCTGCGTTGTGTGAGGTGCTTCACCGTTCACATTACGTAGCAGCACACAACGCAGACGGCAAATTCGTAGACGTGGGCGCAAGCTCCGCTTGAGAAAACAAATATACGGCCGAGAGCGCGGCAATGGCGTCGTTGGCTGCCGGCAGGGTTGCCACTGAATTTCGAGTAAATGTCGCCAAACGACGAGCAAAAAGTCGCCAAAAGTCGCCATTTTTTTACAAATTTCGACAAAAAAGTCGCCATTCTAGATATGTGTGGCAAACCTAGTAATAAAAATTTCCACTCACGTATAGCCCCGTAGAATACAGTACCATCCAAGACCCTGAAATTATATTGACGTTTCACGATGCCAGTCGTATCGCCCGCTTCACCATGTGAGTGCATAGTGCTGCTTTTCCGACTAGCCCCAAGATGTGCGTGGTGGCGCGAGGGTGAATGAATGAAACGCTCATGATATCATTCCATCCCTGTCCGCTCGTTTCAAAGGTAAAGGTGTGGTAAACCCTGGGCGAAAACCATGAAAACGTTCTTTGTATACAGCTTTACGTACCCTTATATAAATAAAAGGATTAAAAGGTTTATTGAAGGTAACACGACAGAATTCTTACAGCAGTCTTACACCTTTTCATTGTGAACTAATATGACACCGGACGCCACCGACCCTTTCTTATAGTCGCCTATATCTACACGCGTCAATCCGACGCGTTATTAATGATCAGGTTGACAATGTAAAATGTTATACAGCAATTGTTTTCATTGCACACGCTCACCGAGGACAGTGGAAAATGCCTCAATAAATATTTTTATTGCACAAATAGCCGCGTATCCGCCTCTCTTCGCTATTCCAAAACAGTCTTTACGAGCTGAATTGGGCGTACTGAAACAGTGAATAAGTCGCCAAGCGATTCAGAACATTTGGAGCTTTGGCGGAACAATTGGTCGGAACACGTGGCCAACCCATCGTCTAGCCCCCTCAAAAGCGAAACTTTAGAGAAGCTTAAAACACCTAAAGCCATAAACTTATAGACACTGCCGCCTCGCGGTTTTCAAGGGAGTCCGCTGACTTACATTTTGCTAAAATGTCGCCGAGGGACGTTCCAGTACCTCCTGCATCTAGACGAATTGAGGAGATGCACAGGAGCTACAGGACGGACAAACCGAATGACGCGTAATGTGCGCATTCTACTCGTGGGTTTAAAACAAAGAAAAATACAGAGAATGTTGCCGCTCATTCATTGGGAAGACACTAATCTTAGGATGCATAATTCAGTGGAGACCTAAGCCGAAAATCGCCAAAAATTCGCCAAGTCGCCATTCATAATTTTAGGTCGCCACGGGTCTCTCAAATTCGCCAATTTGGCGAAAAGTAGCCACCATTGGCAACCCTGGCTGCCGGTTGAGAACACGCACGGACAATACCTTCCCGACCGTGAAAACACGTTTTGAGAGAGACCCGCGGTACTAGTACACTGTACCCGCGGCAGCGGGTGGCGGCTTGCGATGTCGATTGGTAAGCGATTTTGCTGCGAGCACGGTTGGCGAGTCACTATCCGCGGAGTTTCGCGTCACTTCCTCTCTAGTTCGCGGCGCGGCCGCTAGACGCGCCAATTCGCGAAAAATGCATTAAATTCATTATTTTCTGCTAGTCTCTGGCTGAAATGAAGGTTGTTTCAACAAATTTCAGCACCCAATCTTTCAATTGAGTCATTTATCTCGGCGGCGAAAATTTTGTTCAGTATCCCTTTAAAGAGCTTCGCTGGAGAAGTGCAAGTGTCGCGTTTGAAACAATGGAAAGCCCCGTGTAAGCGTTGAGCAATATCCCCGATAGACACTAGGAACAGAACGGGTACATACGCGGTAACCTTGGGGCCTTGAAGCTAGGGAAGGTTGAAAGCTCGTGCGTGGCATCGTAATCAGATCTAAATAAATGAGTCATCCCAACAAGGGGGATCAGCTTTGGGCCGTCCAGAGAGCCCACGATGCGGCGGTCAGGCTAAGCCTGCCCGTCCCAACGTGGGAGAAGCCCACTGCGCGCTAGTCGCGTCTCTCAGGACTATATTTAATAAAGTTCCACCGTCCATCCATCTCGTTCTGGCACAGCACCGCATCAGAAACCGGAATCTGAGGAAGTCGGAGCCGTGAGGGAGTCGGAGCTGTTCATGCGGCGCCGTGGCTTAGTTGGTTAAAGCGCCTGTCTAGTAAACAGGAGATCGTGAGTTCGAATCTCACCGGTGCCTCAGAAATTTTTTTTCTGTCCATGCGCTCAAATAACAGCATCTGAAGGAAGAGTGAGCGGGAAAGGTCGCATCTCCTGAATTTTTTTCTTCAATAGGCGCTGTCACAGTTGCTCTGTCTGTATCTCTTTTAACGCTTTTTTTTTACTCCAACAGCACTTCCGTTCATCGCATTCGCTTTACGATAACCTATGTTGTTATTGGCTAGTCACCTACTACGGTTTTTGACGTCGTTAAGGTACTTCGTCGCACCCACTTACGACATCGCTAGCGCGTCAAGGAAAATGAGTGTTCTAAACGGCTCCACTGCGATTTGCACCCATACCAGTTGAGCAATGTGCTTTTTGAGAATTCAACGTGCATACGACCGAGTTATCTCGCAGCAACAATTTAGGTACAATATATTGCACAATATATTGGTACAATATATTGTGCAGTACACTTACTGTGAGATCAGTGCCATCTGTACATATGTTTCGGAGTCCATAATGAATCATTGCTGCACTAGGCGTTGATTGCGTTCTGTGCATCACAGAAATTCTTCTTCACAAGATGGCGACTTGTTTGCGTTCAATTTCCCGCTTACATGACGCGGTCATAAAAACAGCGTCAGCTGCAGAAAAGAGACATACATAGCAAGTCTCAGGCGTCAAGAATCGGCTCATACATCTTTATGATCCTGCCCAGGTCCATATGGTTCCCATAATACGATATCGGCTATCCATGTTTGTTCTCTTATCGACTCTACTGTCTTCCTATATCAATGTTACGCCAATCATTTTCCATTCCATCGCACGTGACGCGCTTCTTAATTTCTAGAGTTTCTCCAATTCTAACACCTGGGGTTCTTTAACATGCGCCTGAATATAAGTACACAGGCCTCAAACACTTTCGCCTCTATCGAAAATGCGGCCGCCGCGGCCGCGACCGTCGCGTCAGTAGTCGAGCATCTTAGCAACTATGGTGGTTAAGGTGCTCGACTGCTGACGCAAATGGTCGCGGCCGCGGCGGCCGCATTTTCGATAGAGGCGAAAGTGTTTGAGGCCTGTGTACTTATATTCAGGCGCATGTTAAAGAACCCCAGGTGTTAGAAAGTTCCGGAGCCCTCCACTACGGCGTCTCTCATAATCATACCGTGGTTTTGGGACGTTAAACCCCTACAATTATTATTAACTTCTAGAGTCTATTTATTCTCCATGTTTCTGCCACATAAAGTAGTAGCGGTAAAACGCAATGGTTGTAGGTACACTTTCCACTTTAGGGACAGCGTCGAGTTGCCGGTCTTGAGTTGGGAATACCTACCGTGTGCGCACCAGCACCTCTTGAGACCAAAGTATACGTACTCTTGCACAATTTCTATCGAGTCCAGCTGTCGGTCGAGAACTCTCTTTCACGGTGCCTCGTAAGATTATCTTTGAACGCTGCACATTTATCAACAAACCCACCTTAACACTTCCTGTGCTTAGGTCTTCAATCAATCATATTTTTATTTTTGTTGCAGTTAGTAGTCATTACTGCTGATGAGCGCGTTGCGGCCTGCAAATCATAAGTTGCTGAGATATTCTCCATCAATCTTCTTTCTTTTTAAATCCAAATCAAATTGTTTGAATATTGCTTCAAACCATGCAGTGAAAACATTGGACACATTGTACCTCTCATGCCCATACCTTTCCTCTATCACAATTTTTCTGTTTTTCTTGAGGAGAAACGGGGCAGCTGTCAAATGCTTGTAGATGTTGGCTGAGGTATTCAAATAGGTTTCAAATGATTCTTCACGACGCAATGACTAGAAAACTACTCGAATGCCTTTCGAGTAGTTTTTCGAGTAGTTTTTTTTTTTCGTAGTTTATGAAAGCCATATAAAGGGCTTTGGCGTGATCAGAAGGGTTCTCAATTACTTGATATAGCACATCGCTCTAATCCTGAAGCCGGCCTGCTTTCTAAGCTTTCTAAAGTCGAATGTGTCGCATACAGCGCTTGAAATTATGTTCACGAATGTTTTGTACAATACTGAAAGTAAGCTGATCGGTCTATAGTTCTTGAAGTCTTTTACGTCTGCCCTCTTCTCTATTAATATCAAGTTGTCGTTTTTCCAGCTCGCTGATACATTTGAAGTCTTAACAGCAAGGGTGGTCGATAAGGTTAGAAATTTGCGCTTGTCTTTGTCTTTACCGACGTCCCTGTTTTCGTCTCCGATGTAAAACTATAATATTATGTAGCTTGTAGGGTGCTGCAAGCTTGTCATCTATAAAATCTCCTCCATCTCCGATTAATCGACTGTTACGCGGCTACCCGGCTGCTTTTCCGCGGGACATACCCTGTAGAACCCTTCCAGCCTCAGCAATATAGTTGCACAAGAAACTTCAGTGTGCTGTTCGACTTTGATTTTACTCAAGGATGGATTACTTATCTGTGAACTATACAGTTCACAAGACAAGTATTCCGCCACCTCCAATATGTCCCTGAATTTGCTAATAGATAGTCTTAGTTGGACGTCCAAAGCAGCGTTGAGTACACAGGATGACAACCGTTATCAATGACTGCCTGCGTATGCAAAAGTGCGGCGAACGCCCAACTGAAGCTCTCCATTAACGCTGCCTTGCTTATTTTTTCACTGCATGCATTTTGGTTCCTCTTATATATATTACCCTTCTAGCTGCTTTAATGCTGCCGCCTTTTTATGCGGCTGCATCTATCTCTTTAGCGTTATAGTTCCTTCTGTCAGTGAGTTTACTCTCTCAGCTTTAACTCCACGCCAAATTATATTTCATCTCTTGAGGCAGTTCCTCTCAACTGTTGTCTTTTCTTTGTTAAGTCAGATGGCCGACAGTTATTTAGAGCGACTGAATGGGCACCAATAGATGGCAGACGGAGCCGAGAACGGCAGAGGGTTAGATGGGGTCATGAAATCAAGAAATTTGCAGACATATAAAATGAAACCAGCTCTCGCAGGAAAGGGTGAATTGGCGATGAATGGGAGATGCCTTCGCAGAGATAAATGAATAATCACAAAGTACAAACGTGAGCGACGAAGATGACGCGCATTCACGCGCAAGAAAAAGAAAGCTGTCGACTGCCGTTACGCCATGTAAGGCTCGACGTCATGATTACACAACACTTGTAATTACTTCTGTATGCGCTTTTGAAAATTCAACTACTATTACAAATAACTTTTCAACCTATGAGCCACCCGATTCCTGTCCTACGCTCCAATGTATTTGTGTACCATTTTGTGAGCAAGCATCATCATCGTCATCATCTGAATGCCATGTTCCATTCTTTTCGCCACGAGACCTCGTGAAAGTGTGCGGCTTCTAACTGGATGACGACAATTCGTGTGCCCTTTCTGGTCGGATTTGGAAAAACGGCCACTGCCACCTCTCGAGCAGCCATCGACCCAGACGTATTGGCTTGAGGTCATGCTGTTCTATGCCATGCTGGTCCTTCCAGTCACTCCCGGATTGCTTATGCCACCGTGGTTCACTCACAGCTGTGATGGAGACTCCAGCGCTACCATCGCAAGTGTTTTCGTCATCCCAGACAGAATGCGTAGGATCAGCGGCCGTACTCCAAGCGAGTCTGTTGACGCAACATCCGAGCAGCCACCTGTCACCCAACCAAGGACACCGGTCATTTTTGTAATGGAGCTTGCCCACGCCGTTACTCAAGCACTGCGCACCAGGTCACCTTGGGCTTCGAACTTCCCGACACCGCCAACTTCGTGTGACTCCTAAGACCCAGCCCGAAGCCGCCTGCTGCAAAACTTGTGAGAGCTTCTACCATCAACCTTCCAGAACGATTATGGCAGCAGCGTGAGTACCACCACCGCTAGTAGCAGCTGCTGCTGCAGAGGCACGAAGGCGAGTGTCCAGACAATTGTGCTGTGCACGTGTTTATAGGAGACTTGCGCCGGTTGCCGTGATGACTGCCGTGTGGTCAGGTCCATTCGCATCGGAGGCTACTACGCCCAGTTTCGTCCTCGCTTTGTGTTCTTAGCGAGGGGGAACAATTTTCTACCGATGTGGCTTCATGTCTTAGTGTTATTCATTGCTTTCAGATTTCATTCATAACTATAATTATTAATTGTACAAATAAATGTTATCTATCGAAATCTCTTGATCCCATTTTTTTTGGTACAACATCCTTCAATAGCGTCTCCTCCCAGCTGTGGAATACATAAGTACAGCGCACGTACGTCTCAACGGGAATTAACTGGGACGTCCCAGTATTCAAACTACAGCACTGGTGTCGCATCATCGTAGCTTTAGATTCAAAAGTGATTGCGGATTGTGACTGGCCGAATATCATTGATTTTTATTTATTTATTTGGTTTTTGTTTGTTTGTTTTCTAACAAGAAAGTGTTTTATGCTGGGGACGCCTACGGCTCCAGTTACGTATTTCCGTCACAGATATGACGTTGTAAACATACACTAACAGATGGCAAAGAAAAAAACTAGAAGAAAAAAGTCGGCCGATCCCACGCGTTGTGGGAATAGGTTTCGTGCGAAGCAGCCAGCTAGTACTTCTATGCTGTATTTTATGGCTTTGAGCCAAGCGTTTTGAAGGCCGTCGCCCCGCGCGTTGCGATGCGAACGCACCTCTACAGGGGCTGTCTCTCGGGCGCGAGCGCTTATCTCATGATGGGGGCGGTTTGGACGTCATTTGCTCTCACCGCAAGTTTCCGTTGACGTTACAGAGAGCACGAAGGTCACTTCGCTCGCTGCAGCGGCCGCGTTTCCGAAATTAGCGCGCTGCTCACACACAAAGAAGTAACAATTGTGACAGCTGTTAGTTCGCGCTCGTCCTGTGTATGTTCTTTTCGAGCGTCCTTGCTGTTTTAGAGCGCGCTGCAAGTTTCGAGCTGCTTGCCGTTCTTCGCCTGACATTAGAATTTGTTGTTATAGCATTCATTTCTTCGCCCTTGTGGCGAAACAATGCACAAAAACGCTCAACTACCCCAGTGAAGACACGTTTCACTTTCGTGTTCTACCGATTCCTATGAAAGGGGGATCAGCCATGTTTTTTGTTTACTGTACCGAAAGGTTGACTTCTAAGAATGCGCTGCGTCATATGCGGTTTATAAGTTTCGCTACGATATTCATGAGAATTAAAAGACAATCACGCCAAGGAAAGCTTCATGTCGTTTACAATGAACGCTATTTGTCAACTCAGGAACAGTGTAATAATGTGCACATCGCGTTTCAAGGCGGTTCGACTAACACACGGTGCGTGACGAGCATGTATATTTGATGTGTACAATTAGACTTATCAAATATGTAAGCCCCTTGACATAGTCTATACTCGATACAATATGTCGTCGCACATACGTTGTTGCAATTTTAGGTCCACGGCGCAGTGCATGACCTGTCCGGCTTTGAATGGACCCCGAAACGGCTTTGACGATTTTTTATAAACGCAGTGAGCCGGTAAAGCAAGTCTCAAGGATCATTTGCAGATCGATTTATGGTCTCTGTGATTTATGCTCTCTACGAGGTACGCTGACGACAACAAAAATCGTAGCAGTCGAGTCGTCGATGACGACATCGTTCGTCGTCAACCGAATGGGATGCATAGAGGGACACGAGGACACATGTCAAACACAAGATCGAGCGCTTGACAGCTGTAGCAGTAAAAACGAAATAAATCAAGCATAAGAAGGCGACAAGGCCACTGAAACGAACGCGAAAAAAGAAGCGTCGAAGCACATCGAACCTTTACCGTTTGCTGTTCTTCGGATCGTGAAATAGCAGCGTAAGAAGCGCGAAATAAATGACAAATTTTAAAAAAATTGGAACATAGGCACCGGCGAGATTCGAACTCACGATCTCCTGTTTACTAGACAGGCGCTTTAACCAACTAAGCCACAGCACCACTGCCACTACATAGAAACCTTGCACGCATCTATCGCGTTCGATATTTAGCTATTTACGTTGCAGCTCGCACGCTTTCAGCCTCCCCTGCGGCTGCCAGCCTTGAAAGGCAGTGCACGTTTCGGTCCCGTTTTGTACCAAGAGTAATCGAGGATTCTTACGCAATGCTCTACCGGTTCGTTCCATCGCTTCAAACGGGATTTTCACGCCTTCGTCACTCTTTTTTTAGGTTCGTTCCAGCCGTCTCAATATGGGGCAATAAGCTTTCTCGCAAGGAACAAAAAAAAAAGAACATTACCGTATCCTTGCCGAAATATCAATAATAGACACGCGTTCACATACATTTCTTGATCTCAGAGGTAGCAGAGAAAAGAACGAGAAGCTTTGGTTTTTCCGTCAACGGTTATTTCTTCACATACGTATATACAATCGATATTTTATTCTCTTGACCCCGGCGTTTCCAAAATGTGTATCTGTATCATTTCAACGGCGCGCATCGGTTAAAAATTAATCGGCACTCCGAGTATCCAAAGTGGAGCTCTGAGGACGAATTCAGAAATCTTTGCGTTCGTAATCGTCACTTGCCATTGTCCAGCCCCCATCGTTCATTATATGCCCGACTTCTTGGATGGCTGGCATTTCTTGTATTTCCAAAGCAATCTCTTTCATGCCTGGGATTAAAATCACAATTCCTTTGGCACCAGGGGATAGCTCCTACATGATTCAGAAACGAGTTAATGATGTTAGGGAACGAATGTTGCATGTCCGTTGATCGTCAACGCGGAATAGCATTGACACTATGGAGCATTAAAAAAAGTAAAGGATCCTTGAACAGGCACAGGCGAGATTCGAACTCACGATCGCCACTTTTCTAGACAGGAGGTATAACCAAGTGAGCCACGGCGCCACTTGAAGGGACACGAGTCCCTCGTATTGTCGTTGCTGGTGCAGTATATTGGGATAAACGAACTACCCAATTTCTTAAGACCTCATTACGTTCCAACGTACGAGGTTTCAATTTCACACGCCGTACACTCGCTCTGAGAGCTCACCACGGGGAAAAAAGGGGCAACCAGCATCCGCGCATGCGCACGTGCGTGTTCTTAGGTCGATTTTAACGCCGCCCCTGGTAAAAAAATTCGGCACATCCCACGCGTTGTGGGAATCGGTTTCATGCGAAGCAGTCACCGATCACTTCTATGCTGTATTTTATGGCTTTGAGCCAAGCGTTACGAGGTGGATCGACCTGCTTTTGTAAGTGCAGTAGCTGTGTGCACATCGCGGGCTTACCAGGCACGTCGACAACACTGGCGTTTAAAGGGTAACTTATGGTGCGACGTAACGTCAGCCTTCACGTTATAATGCGTGAGTATTATGGAAACTAAGCGCACTTTACGATGCAATCACGTGGATATCATACGTTAGTTTAATTAATCTATTCCTCCGGGATCAAGCAATGCTTCAATATAGCTTGTTGGATCATATAAATACCAATGTAATGTTTATTAGACTGCTATAAAGGCGCAGCCAACCCTGGAACCAGAGACGTCAGTATCTATTGCGCCAGTATCGTAGGAGTACATCTATAGTGTTTATTGCTTTGCTGTAAAATTGGATGGCCAGCACCACAACCGCAATTGACGTTGCACCGACATTACGTCTGCATAGGCTGTTTTTCCAAAGCAGTTTATAGGCCTGGCGTGTCTCTGTGGCAAAATACCTGATTGCCACGCAGAATGCTTGGGTTCGATTCCTGCTGGGATCCTAATCGTTTTCTTTCCATTCGTCGGGTCAACGCTGCCGATGTCAACGCTGCCGATGATAGATACGAAGATAGAAACGCTAAAAGTGACAGAGGTTCGCTAAGAAATGCTTCGCATTTAAAAAGGTATAAATGAAAAAGACTGGATCAGAAGGACAGAGGAAGATAGAAAGAGCGCAAGAAGAACGCATCAAGGCTGACAGCGTATCAGTACGCTACCTCTCTGTTTGCTGCAGAAAAGAATTGTCATTTTTCGAGGAGCACGTGTAATCATGCCATGAAGTTATGTCACGCTTTAATGTTTCTTTTGATAATTTTTCCTGCAACATATATACCTTTCGTGTGGAATAAAATTTCATTCGGAAGCGTGGTTCGATGTCAGCGCTTATCCGTGTCGTTACGTTGTATTGTCACCATCAGAAAAAGACACGCTGTTTCCTTTTCACTATATACACCGCGGTGGTCCAGCGGTTAAGGTGCTCGACTGCTGACCTGCAGGTCGCGGGGTCGAATACCGGCCGCGGCGGCCGCATCTTCGATGGAGGCGAAAATGCTAGAGGCTCGTGTGCTTAGATTTAGGTGCAGGTTAAAGAATCCCAGGTGCTCTCAGAATTCGCACTAGGCAGTATCATAATCTTCGGTACATTTTCTTCATTAACCTCAGTTATTTCTGTAACTGCTTACGTACGCCACGACAGTCGATTTTGTTTCGCATCTTCTTATATATCACAGTGTTTTGCTGCAATTTCTGCCGCCATACAGAACCGATTTAGTTAGCGCTGCCGCGTCATCATGATGAGCATGCAGGAAACCTTAATTAACAGAGTTTGTAAGGATGCTAGACTAAAAACTTGGAGGACGCTTGAGCTTCGCCTTTAAGAGTAGAACGCGATACCGTAATCGGGCCCCGTTCGCATCCCTTTCTCAGTCGCTAGTCAGGCTTCACTCCTCGGCGGACACCGCGCGGCAAGGAAAGCAACGTCTGGGCACGTAACACTTGGAGTTTTCAAACTATCCTAGAATGCCTACTGCAAGTACAGTTGCTCCATTGATTCAGGATTCGTAGTTGGGTCAGTTTTCTTGGACTTCACAAAGGCATTCGATACCATTAATCATATCATTTTATCCAAGAAACTCGAAGCATACGGTATTACAGGTCCATCCCTCAAATTTTTAAACAGTTACCTCCTTAACAGAAAGCATACTGTTTACATATCGGGATCATTTTCCTCTACTAAAACAATAAATCAAGGGGTTCCTCAAGGGTCATTACTGGGTCCGTTACTTTTTTTACTTTACGTTAATGACCTTCCTGACATTATACACATGGCTCACTGCGTTTTATATGCTGACGATACCACCATTTCCTTTGCTGATAGATGAATTGATACCGTCACTAATAAATTAAATGCTGTACTTCGTAGCGCGTCAAAGTGGTGCAAGGAAAATTTTTTTAATTATTAATCCAAATAAATCTAAGTTTATGGTGTTTAGGTCAGCTCAACGCAAGTTAACCTCCTCACCAACAATCACACTTGACTCTCATTTGATAAATGTCAGCGACAGAGTATAATTTCTTGGCGTTCACCTCGATGCTAACCTTACCTTCGCTCTCCATATTGCTCA
>NC_051176.1:93965704-93969731 GCF_013339695.2 Rhipicephalus sanguineus
TGTTCGCGTTGGTTTCATGATGGTCTGGAGACTCAAGCGAGCTTGCACCTTCGTGTATGCGTGTTCGGCCAGCACCTGGTTAGGCACAGTCGGAAATGCGAACGGTAAGTGGTGTTTCTGTGTTCTCAGTTTTGCGTCGCTCACGTGTGTAGTCCTGCACAGTGTGTCGCGTGGAAAGCACAATAAAAAGCAGAATGGAAAAGCATTACGCGCATATACGTGTGATGCCTGATGCGCGTTTAAAAGCTTTTGTGAAGGCACACGCTTCGCACGGCCTGTCTATCAAAGAGCGCGTACGCCTCAATGAAGACAATTTGTGCTATATAATTTCTTTGCTTGCCATAAAGCCTGAGTGCGGCAGCGTGCTTTCAGAAAATATAAACAAGCGAGAGACCGCGGTTATCACTCCGTCATGTGTGCATTAAGGCTAGCTTTTGTTTTCATTTGGTGCAGTTGAAGTTGTCAGCCTCGGTTGTACGATGGTTGCGGTCAGGGGCGTAGCCAGAAATTTTTTTCGGAGGGGGTTCAACCATACTTTATGTATGTTTGTGCGTGCGTTTGTATGTTTGCGTGCCTATATACGCAAGCAAAACTGAAAAATTTCGGGGGGGGGGGGGTTGAACCCCCCCCAACCCCCCCTTGGCTACGCCCCTGGTTGCGGTGCTCGATTGCCGACCCGGAAGTCGCGGCTTCGATCTCGGCCGCGGCGGTAGCATTTCGGTGGAGGCGAAACGCTAAACGCCTGTGTACTCTGCGTTGTCAGTGCACGTTAAAGAAAAATAGATGGACGAAACTTCCGGAGCCCTTCGTTGCGCCCTTCACGTTTTTAGAAAAACGCCTATTTTCATAATTCACTTTCGGTAAAACACCCCCCTCCATCAGAATTTCGCTCCCCCCCCCCCTTCCCCTGTGGCTACGGGCCTGGCTTACGCTATTCCAAAACTCCCTAATATTAGTAAGTGGGAATACTTTTCGATAACAATTTTGCATTGCGCACTTTGTTCGTCTTTAAGACAAAAAAAGAAACAGCATACCATAGGGTAATTACGTCATTAGGTTGGACTGGATCGAATAATTTATGCTGCAGAGATATGATTATGGCCATACTATGTGAAAGTTGTCTGCTAAGTGACAGCGTTTATGGTGAAACACGCGCATTTTACGATATTGTCACTTAATTCGTGACAATTTCGTGACATTAGTGACATCTTGAACTCTCCTGGATTTCATGCGAATATTCTCATCGAGTTCAAGATGTGTGAGGTGTACCAGGCTTATTCAGTCACATCAGTGCAAGTCAGCTCAATGCAATACTTATGGCAGAGGGACAATCATTTAAAAAATGTGACTCTCATAAGACTATAGGCTTCCCAAGCAACGCTTAGCGGCGCTGCTGCTCTTGACAGGCAGCGCCATCTCTGGCAGAAAAAGAGAAACTGGGGCGTGATCAGCGAGCGCTTTCCCTTCTCGCCACCGCGTTGCCGCTCGCTTCCGTGCACGTGCAGAGCTCTCGCGGTGCACTTGCGGCGTCCACAACGTACCGCGTGCAGTGCGGCTTCAAAAGGATCTTCAAGCTTGACTGGCACTTCCGCAAAGCGAACTTGATAAAATGAGGAAAGCTCGTCAATCACGTTAACGGTGAAAAGCAGACGATCGACGACAACCACGCCCGACTCAAAGCGAAATGCATTTCCCAAGTCGCGATTACACCGTGTAGGACGTATACCTCGAGGTAAGTCTCATTCTGTCACGTTAAAGATGAATAATGGTCCACATGCACTCCGAAATGAAGCCGTACACGCTATCGATGTTCTGCGGCGTGGACTACGAATCATATGATTGTGTTTTGATATGGCGTGCTTACAGTAGCAGCCGTGTACTTTCGTGAACAAACGTTTGCGGCGTGCGAAAAAAAGATTATACGGCCATGGCACTGCTTCCTGGGAAGGTTAGAGTCAAGTCCTCCGTGCCGCTGGAGAATCACCCGCCGATTAAGACGCGAGGCAGCTAGCTGAGCTTCAACCACTGTGAAGCAAGATGAACTGCTCGCCTCGTTTTTTCGGCTCTCGCGTCATGCTTGCAGTCTCTTTTTATGATATCGACTTGACAGGCGTATAAAACCTGTTGCGCAAACGCGGCTAGAAAATCGCACAAAGTCAGAAGGTGGTTAATTCAAGGTTGCAATTGCAGAGCATGTATGAAGTGCCAGTTATATTTAGCGGCTTAAATATATATCACCCCAATGAAGTGACAAAAACAAAGCAAACCTGCAGAACGATGTCAAAGCTTGCTGAAAATGCACAGACGTCCGTTCCGACGTGATAAAGCAGCCTTCCCGACGCGTGAAATGCAGGCGCCGAACTTCTGACAATGTGCGGAGTTCAGTTGAATTCAACCAACCGCGCAACGCTAACGGTATAACGCGAATGTGAACGTTCAACAACGACGGGTAGGTCTCACGAACACGGGGAATCAAAACACAAAGTTGCTTCACCTACAACCGTAACTGGACTTTAACAATGCGAGAAGACAGCGAGTAATCATTACTGTAGTCGCTGCGTGCATGCGCCCCGTTACTTACCGATTCAGGTAGTCGGAACGAACGAAAGCGATGAACTCAGACAGCCAAAATAGAAGGCGAGACAGCGCTGTCAGCTATCCACGCTTGCCGCCTTTATTTCTCGTGCGACACGCCCGGGAACCGATACAGTTTAACACGTGAATCGTGTGCCTTGTCTGCACTGTTGTGGCTGGCGACTAAACCGCAATACTTCGGACCACGCTTGCGCTTCCGCGGGGTCGCTTCTGCCATCGTGGAAATGCGCAGCTTCGCACAGCAAGCCTCTCGGTTCAACGTGCCGAGCTGACGGCCCCACAGTTACCCGCACCGAGAGAAGAACGCGAGCGCACGTGCGCTACCGCTACCGTGAAAGGGGCTGAGTCGGCCGCGCGACGGTTCAGTGTTGTCCGACAGAGCCGCAGCGCGGCTGGCGCGGCGCTGTCGTCGCGCCGCAAACTTGAGCTTGGGTTCCCTATTATGAAGCTTTGAAGCAAGGCTAAGCAGCCATTAAACATTATCACATTTTAAAAATCTAATGTTCAGCAAGGACAGAACACCTTTCGTCATTTATTATGGTTTACTTCTGTAAGTCTTATGTAAGCTTCCTACCTTCATGCTTCTTGATGAATGTAAATATTGTGTTCAGTGCAGCACCAGAAGCAGTAGACAATGGCGCGCAGATCACCAGATGACTCTATCGCAAATTCTCAAAGGATGTGCTGTTGTGCACCTTCTCCGTGCTTTATCGTGCTTTGCTTGGAGCTCTTTCATTAGAATGATACACGGCAAACAACTTAATTTATCAGAAACTCAAATGCTGTGTTTTTGACGAAATTGTAAGTGTGGAGTGAACTTGAAACCGCAAGTACTTGCTTTCTAGTCTTGCACAGGCAGTGAAATTTGTGGTTGGCTGTTCTTGTAGGTTATGTTGGCTGTAGGTTGGCTGTAGGTTATGAATGTTTGTGCAGTTGGCAACACTACACTACTGAACTTGATGTGTATATATGTAAATGCTGCAAGACTTAAAATGAAGGAAGGAAAGAAAGAAATAGATGGGGAAGACAGGCAGGTTAGCCACTTCTTAAACTGGCTGGCCATGCTGTGCAAAGGAAGAGGGTACGAGGAATAAAGGATAATACAAAGAAACTTTACAGAAAAAGAACAAAACAGGAGAGTATGGTGCCTCGTAAAGTCTGTCTCTAAGCTCACTTTTGCATAAGAAGCACAGCAGCACTTTCAATGCTAACATCAAACGGGAGCAGCAGTGAAACAGCTCTGGAATCTGTTTTCCCTGAGATAAAAAAAAAAAACGCTTTATCTACCTGCCAGTTTTGTATTATGTACTGAATTAGTTCTTGGTGTTCGAGTGCGTTAGGATAATAAATTTAGAGTTAAAAGATTGTTAGATTGTTTCATGCATGGACGTCTAACTGAATTTATGCCGGTTATCTGAATGGGTATTGGTGT
>NC_051176.1:93969831-94068669 GCF_013339695.2 Rhipicephalus sanguineus
ATGTGTATGTTTGCCTCAATTTCGAAGATTCTTTGTACTCTTTGAAACAATGTGTTTTGTGCGGTGTGTGTAATTCTAGTGCAAATAGCTGACAAAGAGCTACTGAACTTCACGTGTCAACTTCATCAGTCCTTATTTACAGCGTCTTCAGCGTCGTTAGAACGCTCAGAGGGACGCGAATGAGCTTTGATAATAAGCATAAGCATTTGTGCAATCATATCATCATCAATCACCATCTCATGCAAAATCGGACTAAAGTTCGAGCCGCTTCCCCTCCCCCTCTCTTGAATATAGAAGAACCTGGATCCGCGCCAGGGCTTGCATTGCGTAAGATGGCTTTCAAGAGACGGAACACACCCGCAGAGCGTTGCTTAAAAAACACCCCGAAGACTCCCGGTAAAGAATGGGAGCCTCCACCACACGCGGACGTTCGAGAGTGCCAGATAGCGGATGTGAGTGGGTGCTCACATCCGCTATCTCTGCTGCCCACACCACTACTGGAACGCTGTCCATCAGGCCACCTTCAATTTCGAACTTCCAGACTCCGCCACCTGAGTTTGACTGCTAAGAACCCGCCCGAAGCAAGCTTTGCTTCGTAATTGCCTCAGTGCCATTGGCGCAGCATAGTATGTCTAACGACATACTATGCTGCGAATTGTACATGCTCGACCATGTACAATTTCTAGGCGCCCAACAATATTGTAGAACGCGTAGATTATGCGTGTCTTCACGGGGGACGTGCGCGAATAATCAAGGCCTACTAACCACGCTCGTTTGTATCATCCAATTCATGAAGCCTGAGGCTTGTTGTCGCATTGTAATATGTAATGTATACCTCCAATCAGGTCGCTACCACTTTTCATGACCGCGTCCGGTCAATGCGAGATTCCGCGTAAACAAACTGCTTTAGAAGAATTCTGATGCGATGCACTCAGATTAATCCTAGTATACAGTTGAACCCCTTTATAAGACACGCACTGGGCCAGTTCTTGACCCTTATCTGAGGTGTCTCTTAGAAGCAGGGTACCACGTTCTCATTTCCGATGAACCCCTTATTGCGATGTAGGCAGACTGGTGCCTTACACCCAAGGTCTGTTACATCGGCGCCTCTAGTAAAGGGTTCAACTGTAGTACAATATTGCTTCCATTCGCACACCTAAATTTATATAACAGACGCCACTGATCTCGCAGTGTCTGTGTGGCTTCACACTCTGCGCCTATTGTCCCAATATGTGTACTGAGATAACTCCGTGGATACAGCGTTCAGCTCCCAAAGGCACATTGCTCAAACTTCATGGATGAAAATTTCAGTGAAGCACTGGAGAAGGCTTTTTTTTCACGCTCTGGCAAAGGCGAAACTTGAGTGATGAGGTACGGTGACGACAGCAAAAATCGTAGCAGTGAAGTCGTCGATACGGCAACGTTTGTCGTCGACCGAATGCGATGCGTAGAGTTACACAAGGACAAAGGGCAATCACACTTTTGAGCGTTCGACAGCTGTAGCAGTAAAATAAAATAAATACAGAAAAGAAACGAAAGAAGGCCACTGAAACAGACAAAAACGGACAAGAATCAGGGTGATTGACCTTTACCGTTTGCTATACTTCGGGTACTGGAATATCAGCCCAATAGCCGCAAATGCATATTTAAAAAGAAGTAAAAAAACACGACAAGGTCGTTGAAACGGATAGAAAAAGACAAGAATCAAAAGTCATCGAACCTTTACCGTTGTGCTGTAACAAAAAGAATCAGGCTGTTTTGTTTAAAAATTGTAAACGTGGGCGGGCATGCAATAACCTTCTAATACTGTTTTTATTATATTAGCAGTTTCATGGGCTGTTTCATGAGTAGAACGTCGACCAAATGCTCACATTTACATTATTCCCAGATTGGAGTGACTATGTGACTTTTGGGTCAGTCATCCTTTGTGTGCTTATTTGCTCTCTGTCGTCATACCATTTCATTGCTGCTGCTAAAACAATTATTGTATTATTATCGATAATATAATAATTCGTGAGTGAGTATTTCCATAGTGTATCATTGATCCCTGAAAACACATTAATTTGATGATCAACATTGGTCCATGCAGTACTAATCTCAGTACCTCATGCACATGAGGTACCGATAAGTATGCATGGAAATTCTTCTGTACAAGACGGAGGCGAGTTCGCGTGCAAACAGCGTCACTGGCTCGAAGGAGCGTACCTGCAGTGATGATTACAGGTCTCTACCTTCGGCCCATCGGTTATGAAAAAGTATCCGTGCATGAATGATCACGAGAGACAGTAATCAAGGCCAACACCCATACTTAAGGATTCGCCATGGGGGCCCAGTTCGTACCATGCATGGAGTCATTTCGTCGGTACCTGTGGTTCTCCTGTGCTTCATTTGTGATTTTCTGAGATTTTCTCTCGTGTTTTGTGCTTTTGCGTGCGCGTCTGTGATTAGGTTATTTGTAGAGTAGAGACGCACGGGATAGGACGTGTAGCTGCCCCTACAACACCCACTTCTACTACAGTGACTTTACGCCCTATTCACGCTGGAGCCGCCATTCTCGCTGTGTGCCCACCGCTTCGTCGGCGTACCAGGCAGTTATACGCCATGTGTGGGTGTATCTGGGAACCGGAGAGCAACATGCGACGAGGACACTCATCTGCCGTCAAGACCAGCCCTATTGGCCGCGAGATCGAGCGGAGTCGCCGCCTGGCGACTACTGGCTGAAGCGCGCCTATAGTGTGGATTGCTCCCTGCGTCGTCTGCTAGCCACGTAGGTTTGCATGTGCGCGTACGTCATGCACGTTCTCAAAGGGTGGTTTGTTCTGTTATGTTAGCGCGAGTTTAGCTGCTCGTACGTATACCTAACATGTTGTACAGAAGCAAATAGGCTTGCTCGGCTGCATGCGCATTGTAATAAGATCAGTGAGTGCGACTTTAGAGAGGGCTGTGTATTGGTGTCGTACCCTTCGTTCGCCAGAATCATTTCAGTGTTGGTGCTGCTTTCTGGTTCAAGCACGTCGTAAAGTGCGCTTGGCATAGTCCCAAACATGAGGAGCATTAAATAGTGTGTGAATGCAGCGTTTTAGCGACTCGGTGGTAAACAAAAACGAGGCTCATGCACTTTCGCGTTGTTAGGTGTATAACTGCGGCACTGTAATTCATGATGAGCTGTAGTTGTGCTTAAGATGTCCTTTTATTCTGCGGTCGTGGTCCCGCTACAGCGAAATATTTCTATCGAATGAAGTCCGACACTTCGGTACTCAGACTGTCCCCTAAAAAAAAAAGCAGACAGTGGAATGACACAGCAGTGGTAAAACACAGTTGCTGCGCGCAAATTTAACTTTGGGCGAAATTTAATTAGAACCACCCGTGTGCTTAGATTTAGGTACGCTTTGAAGAACCCAGATGTCAAAGTTAATCCCGACGGCAGGCCTTACATTTAAGTCGTATAATTTCACGCAGAACCTCGCCTTTTTTACATTATCTTGAGCGTTTGTGTGGAGTTGTTATAGATTGATGGAAGGCAGCGGACATTATTACTTTGAAAAAAAAAAGACACTTATTCTATAAAATAACCGGACCTTTGTTGCATCACTGTCGTGCACGTAATCAATCGATAAAAGATCTGTGCTAAACTAGCTCTTACCTGCGCATGCGTATTCGCGTGAACAGTGCCACTGAACTCATTGCACAGGAATATGGGCTGGTATACAAATGAACAAGAAGTAAACACTATTTCAGTCGTGCTACAGCATGCGTAGTACATAGAACACAAGCTAAACACGCACAGAGAAAACATAAGAACGTCATATAGTGCGTAAGCGCAGACTGTCATCCAGGGCGAGCATCCCTTTCATTGGCAGATTGCGCTTCTCTCAGTAGTAATAGTAACATTGGATGATATTCGTGCATCGATTCAATAATGAAGAGCGTATATATTACCAGTCAGCTGCAATCAACGCATTTTAATCGCCGACAATAGGCTCAAACCGCTCACAACGAAGCGCCGCTGTGTGCATTTGTATACGCGCCGCCGGCCACCTCTCCACACTAACGCGGCGACGGTGCTGCCACCTATAGGTCAATCTCGCGGCCAATAGAACAGCCCCGCTGATAAAAGAGCGGCTGCCTCTTGACTATATGTTTACGCTGCAGCTGCACAAAAAAAAAAATCGATCTTAAACTTGGCGAATCCCATATTATTAGCACCACGAACCACCTTGACTGTAAAAACAAAACTGATTACAGCGCAAATCATCCAGATGGAAGGTGCTGCGGCTGTAGTACACGAGTTCAGAGGCGAAGAAATCGATAAAGTCTGAGGGATTTTTTTTTATCTTCATTACCCTCACTTATTTCTGCAACTGCCTACATATGCCATGAAAGTCGGATTTCATTTCGCATCTCCTTTTGGCAATGTCTTCTGCAGCAATTTCTGCCACCGTGAACTCTACGGATGAAACCGTTATCGACAAAAATTGTAAGGATATTGCGAATGAAAAAGGTGGGGCCAAGTGGAACCATAGAAACGTTTCCGTAATTCGTGTATATTATTGTTCATGGCAGTTCCTAAATCACAACAACAGTAATAATAATAAATAATAATAATAATAATAATAATAATAATAATAATAATAATAATAATAATAATAATAATAATAATAATAATAATAGTAGTAGTAGTAGTAGTATAGTAGTAGTATTAATAACTGTGAAACAAGGACTAAATAATTCATTTCACGTGATAAGAAACAACCCTATGTTCTTAGTGCTGGCGCATGCAAAAAAAGTACTAATACTAACGCCAACTGTGCAGGACCACGTCGACGGCCATGACAGAAAAGCCGCAACGAAGACGACAGTGATCGTATGATGGCGACGCTGACAGCGACGAAGACAACTAGACGCTTCCTGAACAAGACATGTAAATAAAAACAAGAGAACTGAAACCATAACATAGATCACTCAAAGTGAAATACTAAGTAATATGAATACGTACGAATACGTTACGTGCCTTATCTGGATAAATATTATTAGAAATAAGTACAATTGAATTGAATTGAACACAACTTTACTAGGTCCTGCGGAACGCGGCTCACAAGAAATAAATAAATGCATGCGGAAATTTCAAATGTAGATAGATATCTACACACAGGAACGTGAGCGGCGAAGACGACGTTCCTACACGCGACAGAAAAAGACGATGTCCGCTGCCGCAACGCCGTGTCGGGTTTGACGGCAGTATAGCACAGCACTCGTTATTACCTCATTGTGTGCGTATAAGTATTTATTTAATAATATAAATTTCCAACCAATGTAAGTGAAAGGATTGCTACCCGACCCTTGGCCTGCGCACTATTGTGGGTGCGTGCCATAATGTCTATCATCATCATTACCTCACAACCCCGTGTTCCATTCTATTAGGCACGAGGCCTCATGCAGCGTGTTTCGTTTCTGACGACCCTTGGAGCTGCCATGGAGCATGCCGTACCTGCTGGAACTACCGCTGCTCTACGTGCACGCTGGTCTTTCCAAACACTCGCGGATTCCTTATGCCACCCTGGTTCGTCCACAGCTATTACGAAAACTGGTACTTTGCCATCCCCAGAGTTTTCGTCATTTGAGCCAGAATGCCTCGGAACTTGTGCCTCACTCACAGCCCGAGACTGTTTCCGCGACATCCGAGCAGTCGCCTGTAACCCAACCAATGACATCGGTAATCTTTGTCTCGGAGCTGCCCTCAACGTTACTCGAGTGCTGTGCACCAGGTCACTTTGGGCTTCGAGCTTCCCGACACCGCCACCTGCGCATGACTGCAAAGACCCAGCCCGAGGCCGCATACCGTGAATCCTGTTAAAGCGTCAGCCATCAAGCCTCCGAAAAGACTGTGACCGCAGCATGAGCAAGGCACACTTCTGCGTGTCCAAGATATTGTGCTTTGCGCATGTACTTGCGCCGGTTGCGGGGATGAGATCCCTGCGGTCAGGTCCATGCGCATCGGTGTCTACTTCCCGCAGTCTGGTCTTCGCCTTGTGTGCTTAGCGAGGAAGAACAATTTTCCACCGATGTAACTTTATCTTTGTGTCCTATTTATTGCTTTCAGATTTCTTTCGTAATTCTAGTCATTATTTTGCATAAATAAATGTTAGATAACGAAATGCGTGGATCCCGCTCACTGAATATAACACGTGCCTGTAGCGTCTACTTCCAGCTGCCGGACCACGGGACCACTCTATAAAGGAACACGAAACTACGCTAGACTTCAACTAGTTGAAGTCTGGCGTGGCTCCGTGTTTCTTCTTCTCGTCCTCGTCTCCTTTAACGCTCGTAATCATGTCCTATTATGCTCGATACCAACTATAGCCCAATGTTCCGCCTTAACTGTTATCGATGAGCCGCATGATGGACAGACACGCTGAGCCACTTCGCTCGACAAGGTCTGCCCTCCGAGAAGTTGTTCCAGTGCTTGGCGTAGTCGCTACCTTTCATACCCTTCCAGAGGGGCTTTCAATTCTGGGCGCTTGTGTACGACTGAATTTCCTAGACCTCTTAGTACCTACGAAATAATATACGCTTTTTCGCGTTTTGTGTAATTTTAGTGCGCATAGTTGACAAGAGGTAGTGAAGATCGTCTGCAAAATTAATGATGTCCTTCCCAGCATTTTCAATGTCATTAGAACGCTCAATGGGGCGCGAACTAGTTTTGATAATAAGCGCAAGCTTGAATTTACCTTCCCGATAAGTCATGAGCGAAAAAAACTATCGCAGCTTCGCACTAGTGGTGCCAAGCCTGAAGGTTGGTTGGCTAGTTGGTTGGTTGTACCTTGGTAATCTGGCGCAACCCACCGCGGGCAATCGGCCGTGAAACGGGTGGTACCTTGTTTTAGAAACGAAATTGTTTATATTCTAAATATGTGTAAAACAAGTTTCCCAAATAACTCACTGGTAAAATGAGGGAAAAAATTCAAAAATCTATTAATAAAACAAACCAATATGGTTGAAAAATAAGTTGAAGTTAGATAACCTTAACAGCCTGAAGGAAGAGCGCAGCTGGGTGGCCATTCTTTTCTCTCTTTTCTTCTTTCTTTCTTCTCTTTCTTTCTCTTTCTCTCTGTTACTTGTATCTCTTTTTGTATCTGCTTCTTTCTATTTCTTCATTTCTATTCCTTTCTTTATCTCTGTCTATTTCTTTATATTTCTTGCTCTTTCTATCTATATTTCTATTCCTTCCCTTTTTCTTTCACTCTCTCTGTGCGTCTTCCTCTCTCTTTCTGTGTTCTTTTTATTTCTCTCTTTCTTTCTTTTTTCTGTCTGGCTCTCTCTCTTTTCTATCGCTTTTTCGCGTCTGTTTCTTTCTATATGACTCTCTCTTTCTATCTGCTTCGCTCTCTCTCTTTGCTTCTTTCTCTCTATTTCCTTGTTTCTCTTTATTTATCTTTCTGTCATGCTCTGTGTTTTTTCTAATTTCGTGTCTGTTTCTTTCTATATATGTTTCACTTTCTATGTTTCACTTTCTATCTCTCTGTCTGTTTCTTTGTTTTCTTTATTTATCTTTCTGTCTTGCTCTCTCTTTCTATCTCATGTTCTCTATATATGTTTCACTTTCTATGTTTCAGTCTGTTTCTTTGTTTCTCTTTATTTATCTCTGTCTCATGTTCTTTCTCTTTCTGCTATCTCTTTTTCATGTTCTTTCTTTTTCACTTTCTATGTCCTTCTATCTTTCTATATCTCTCTCAGTCTGTTTCTTTGTTTCTCTTTATTTATCTTTCTGTCTTGCTCTCTGCTTTTTCTATCTGTTTCTTTTTCTATATATGTTCTTTCTATGCCCTTCTATCTTTCTATATTTTCACTTTCTATGTCCTTCTATCTTTCTATATCTCTCTCAGTCTGTTTCTTTGTTTCTCTTTATTTATCTTTCTGTCTTGCTCTCTGTTTTTTCTATCTCTTTTTCATGTTCTTTCTATATACTTTCTATGTTTCATCTTTCTATCTCTCTGTCTGTTTCTTTGTTTTCTTTATTTATCTTTCTGTCTTGCTCTCTGTTTTTTCTATATCTTTTTCATGTTCTCTATATAGTTTCACTTTCTATGTCCTTCTATCTTTCTATATTTCTCAGTTGTTTCTTTGTTTCTCTTTATTTATCTTTCTGTCTTGCTCTCTGTTTTTTCTATCTCTTTTTCATGTTCTTTCTATATATGTTTCACTTTCTATGTCCTTCTATCTTTCTATATCTCTCTCAGTCTGTTTCTTTGTTTCTCTTTATTTATCTTTCTGTCTTGCTCTCTGTTTTTCCTTCTTTTTTTATGTTCTTTCTATATTGTTTCACTTTCTATGTCCTTCTATCTTTCTATATCTCTCTCAGTCTGTTTCTTTGTTTCTCTTTATTTATCTTTCTGTCTTGCTCTTGTTTTTTCTATCTCTTTTTCATGTTCTTTCTATATATGTTCACTTTCTATGTCCTTCTATCATTCTATATCTCTCTCAGTCTGTTTCTTTGTTTCTCTTTATTTATCTTTCTGTCTTGCTCTCTGTTTTTCCTATCTTTTTTTCATGTTCTTTCTATATATGTTTCACTTTCTATGTCCTTCTATCTTTCTATATCTCTCTCAGTCTGTTTCTTTGTTTCTCTTTATTTATCTTTCTGTCTTGCTCTCTGTTTTTCCTATCTTTTTTTCATGTTCTTTCTATATATGTTTCACTTTCTATGTCCTTCTATCATTCTATATCTCTCTCAGTCTGTTTCTTTGTTTCTCTTTATTTATCTTTCTGTCTTGCTCTCTGTTTTTCCTATCTTTTTTTCATGTTCTTTCTATATATGTTTCACTTTCTATGTCCTTCTATCTTTCTATATCTCTCTCAGTCTGTTTCTTTGTTTCTCTTTATTTATCTTTCTGTCTTGCTCTCTGTTTTTCCTATCTTTTTTTCATGTTTTTCTATATATGTTTCACTTTCTATGTCCTTCTATCTTTCTATATCTCTCTCAGTCTGTTTCTTTGTTTCTCTTTATTTATCTTTCTGTCTTGCTCTCTGTTTTTTCTATCTCTTTTTCATGTTCTTTCTATATATGTTTCACTTTCTATGTCTTCTATCTTTCTATATCTCTCTCAGTCTGTTTCTTTGTTTCTCTTTATTTATCTTTCTGTCTTGCTCTCTGTTTTTCCTATCTCTTTTTCATGTTCTTTGTATATATGTTTCACTTTCTATGCCCTTCTTCTTTCTATATTCTCTCAGTCTGTTTCTTTGTTTTCTTTATTTATCTTTCTGTCTTGCTCTCTGTTTTTCCTATCTCTTTTTCATGTTCTTCTATATATGTTTCTTTCTATGTCCTTCTATCTTTCTATATCTCTCTAGTCTGTTTCTTTGTTTCTCTTTATTTATCTTTCTGTCTTGATCTCTGTTTTTCCTATCTCTTTTTCCAGTTCTTTCTATATATGTTTCACTTTCTATGTCTTCTATCTTTCTTATCTCTCTCAGCCTGTTTCTTTGTTTCTCTTTATTTATCTTTCTGTCTTGCTCTCTGTTTTTTCTATCTCTTTTTCATGTTCTTTCTATATATGTTTCACTTTCTATGTCCTTCTATCTTTCTATATCTCTCTCAGTCTGTTTCTTTGTTTCTGTTTATTTATCTTTCTGTGTTGATCTCTCTTTTCTTGATCTCTCTGTTTCTTTCTCTCTCTTTCTATTCTTTATCTTTCTTTCTATCGCTTTCTTTCTTTTTATTTTCATTTCTTTCTTTCTCTTTCCCTCGTTTTCAGGCGTTCGTTTTCGTTTGACTCTGCACCTTCTGTATACGGTAGTGGGGCCTGCCCAATTCCTGTGGCGCATACCCACCTGAGGAGTTTTGCACGACGGAGCACAGGTTACCGATAGCTAAACAGCTTCGCTGTAAAGAGAACGGAGAGAGCGCGTGCGGTTCATGATGATGATAGCTTTTTACCAGGGAGCACAGGTTACTTTAAAGGGATCTGAACAAAAATTTGAAAAAGCTACGAAAACACTTACATTCGACTCGGACGACACGACTGTTCCTGTACGCAGCGTTTATTTCACGTAATTTCGAGCAGTTGGCCGTATTTTTAGTGGATTGTGAGAGCGCGGCGGCTGCATGCCACTGCGCTTGTCGGCGGACGTGACGTCGAGTGCTCTGCAAGAGGGGGGCAACCGGCACGCTCTCTCCTGCCCTGCCACTTCCCTTTCTCTCTCCTCTCAAGAACCGAGGGTGGCTGGTGTGGCGCTGAGCCTTGTCCTCTTTTCCCCACATAGGAAACAAACTAGCGCTTATTTTTTATTCCCCTACCCCCATCCCTGTGCCGACCTGTTGAGGTGTCAACGGTTACGGGTCGGTGCTTTTATCTTCATTTCCCCTTAACCACTCTCAAAAACCGCTACAACTACCGAGCGTGTCGCGAGAGCGCAAAGATGCAAGGTGCGAGTGCCAGTGGTTCCACGAGCGCCTCCAAAACGGATGCGCCAAATACAACCATATGCGCGTGACCGTTCTCTGTGTCAAGCGACAGCAAGGACGACGAGCCAGACGAGCCGCCGTAACCCAACGTGGGTCGGCAGCCGCGACCAGCAATTTACACAGTAACTCATAATCACTATCCTCGAAGTGTTCGGAGCACAAAAAGTCACGCTTTGAAGGCACCCACGTTGGCTGCGATGGGCGCGCAGCGCGAATCCATATCCTTCGAAGCTTCGGCTCTGTTGGAAAGGTATGACAGGGCACACCCTAGCGCAGAACAGCGTTGAGGCATTTGCGTTGTGTGAGGTGCTCACCGTTCACATTACGTAGCAGCACACAACGCAGACGGCAAATTCTACGTGGGCGCAAGCTCCGCTTGAGAAAACAAATATACGGCCGAGAGCGCGGCAATGGCGTCGTTGGCTGCCGGCTGCCACTCGAGTAAATGTCAAAAAGTCGCCAAAAGTGCCATTTTTTTCAAATTTCGACAAAAAAGTCGCCATTCTAGATATGTGTGGCAAACCTTTAAAAATTTCCACTCACGTATAGCCCCGTAGAATACAGTACCATCCAAGACCCTGAAATTATATTGACGTTTCACGTGCCAGTGATCGCCCGCTCACCATGTGAGTCATAGTGCTGCTTTTCCGATAGCCCCAAGATGTCGTGGTGGCGCGAGGGTGAATGAATGAAACGCTCATGATTCATTCCATCTCCGCTCGTTTCAAAGGTAAAGGTGTTTGGGCGAAAACCTGTGTACAGCTTTACGTACCCTTATATAAATAAAAGGATTAAAGGTTTATTGAAGGTAACACGACAGAATTCTTACAGCAGTCTACACCTTTTCATTGTGAACTAATTGACACCGGACGCCACCGACCCTTTCTTATAGTCGCCTTATTACACGCGTCAATCCGACCGTTATTAATGATCAGGTTGACAATGTAAAATGTTTACAGCAATTGTTTTCTTGCACACGCTCACCGAGGACAGTGGAAAATGCCTCAATAAATATTTTTTGCACAAATAGCCGCGTATCCGCCTCTCTTCGCTATTCCAAAACGTCTTTACGAGCTGAATTCGTTGAAACAGTGAATAAGTCGCCACTCGCATTTGGAGCTTTGGCGGAACAATTGGTCGGAACACGTGGCCAACCCTGTAGCCCCCTCAAAAGCGAAACTTTAGAGAAGCTTAAAACACCTAAAGCCATAAACTTATAGACACTGCCGCCTCGCGGTCAAGGGAGGGACTTACATTTTGCTAAAATGTCGCCGAGGGCGTTCCAACCTCCTTCTAGACGAATTGAGGAGATGCACAGGAGTACAGGACGGACAAACCGAATGCGCATGCGCACCTCGTGGGTTTAAAACAAAGAAAATACAGAGAATGTTGCTCATTCATTGGGAGACACTAATTTAGGATGCACAGTGGAGACGGAGCAAAAATTCGCCAGGTTACATAATTTTAGGTCGACGGGTCTCTAGCAATTTGGCGAAAAGTAGCCAATTGGCACCCTGGCTGCTTGAGAACACGCACGACAATACCTCCCGACCGTGAAAACACGTTTTGAAGAGACCCGCGGTACGTACACTGACCCGCGGAGCGGGTGGCGGCTTGCGAGCGATTGTAAGCGATTTTGTGCGAGCCGGTGGCGAGTCATCCGCGGATGTCACTTCCTCTCTAGTTCGCGGCGCGGCCGCTAGACGCGATCGCGAAAAAGCATTATTTTTTACCATGGAGCACAGGTTACTCGGCGGCGATTTTGTTCAGTATCCCTTAAAGAGCTTCGCTGGAGAAGGTCATGTGTCGCGTTTGAAACAATGGAAAGCCCCGTGTAAGCGTTGAGCAACATCCCCGATAGACACTAGGAACAGAACGGGTACATACGCGGTAACCTTGGGGCCTTGAAGCTAGGGAAGGTTGAAAGCTCGTGCGTGGCATCGTAATCAGACCTGAATAAATGAGTCATCCCAACAAGGGGGATCAGCTTTGGGCCGTCCAGAGAGCCCACGATGCGGCGGTCAGGCTAAGCCTGCCCGTCCCAACGTGGGAGAAGCCCACTGCGCGCTAGTCGCGTCTCTCAGGACTATATTTAATAAAGTTCCACCATCCATCCATCTCGTTCTGGCACAGCACCGCATCAGAAACAGGAATCTGTGGAAGTCGGAGCCGTGAGGGAGTCGGAGCTGTTCATGCGGCGTCGTGGCTTAGTTGGTTAAAGCGCCTGTCTAGTAAACAGGAGATCGTGAGTTCGAATCTCACCGGTGCCTCAGAAATTTTTTTTTCTGTCCATGCGCTCAAATAACAGCATCTGAAGGAAGAGTGAGCGGGAAAGGTCGCATCTCCTGAATTTTTTTCTTCAATAGGCGCTGTCACAAGTTGCTCTGTCTGTATCTCTTTTAACGCTTTTTTTTTTACTCCAACAGCACTTCCGTTCACCGCATTCGCTTTACGATAACCTATGTTGTTATTGGCTAGTACACCTACTACGGTTTTTGACGTCGTTAAGGTACTTCGTCGCACCCACTTACGACATCGCTAGCGCGTCAAGGAAAATGAGTGTTCTAAACGGCTCCACTGCGATTTGCACCCATACCAGTTGAGCAATGTGCTTTTTGAGAAGTCAACGTGCATACGACCGAGTTATCTCGCAGCAGCAATTTAGGCACAATATATTGCACAATATATTGGTACAATATATTGTGCAGTACACAGACTGTGAGATCAGTGCCATCTGTACATATGTTTCGGAGTCCATAATGAATCATTGCTGCACTAGGCGTTGATTGCGTTCTGTGCATCACAGAAATTCTTCTTCACAAGATGGCGAATTGTTTGCGTTCAATTTCTCGCTTACATGACGCGGTCATAAAAACTGCGTCAGCTGCAGAAAAGAGACACACATAGCAAGTCTCAGGCGTCAAGAATCGGCTCATACATCTTTATGATACTGCCCAGGTCCATATGGTTCCCATAATACGATATCGGCTATCCATGTTTGTTCTCTTATCGACTCTACTGTCTTCCTATATCAATGTTACGCCAATCATTTTCCATTCCATCGCACGTTACGCGCTTCTTAACTTCTAGAGTTTCTCCTATTCTAACACCTGGGGTTCTTTAACATGCACCTGAATATAAGTACACAGGCCTCAAACACTTTCCCCTCTATCGAAAATGCGGCCGCCGCGGCCGCGACCGTCGCGTCAGTAGTCGAGCATCTTAACAACTATGGTGGTTAAGGTGCTCGACTGCTGACGCAAATGGTCGCGGCCGCGGCGGCGCATTTTCGATAGAGACGAAAGTGCTTGAGGCCTGTGTACTTATATTCTGGTGCATGTTAAAGAACTCCAGGTGTTAGAAAGTTCCGGAGCCCTCCACTACGGCGTCTCTCATAATCATACCGTGGTTTTGGGACGTTAAACCCCTACAATTATTATTAACTTCTAGAGTCTATTTATTCTCCATGTTTCTGCCACATAAAGTAGTAGCGGTAAAACGCAATGGTTGTAGGTACACTTTCCACTTTAGGGACAGCGTCGAGTTGCCGGTCTTGAGCTGGGAATACCTACCGTGTGCGCACCAGCACCTCTTGAGACCAAAGTATACGTACTCTTGCACAAGTTCTATCGAGTCCGGCTGTCGGTCGAGAATTGTCTTTCACGGTGCCTCGTAAGATTATCTTTGAACGCTGCACATTTATAAACAAACCCACCTTAACACTTCCCGTGCTTAGGTCTTCAATCAATCATATTTTTATTTTTGTTGCGGTTCGTAGTCATTACTGCTGATGAGCGCGTTGCGGCCTGCAAATCATAAGTTGCTGAGATATTCTCCACCAATCTTCTTTCCTTTTAAATCCAAATGATATTGTTTGAATATTGCTTCAAACCATGCAGTGAAAACATTGGACACATTGTACCTCTCATGCCCATACCTTTCCTCGATCACAATTTTTCTGTTTTTCTTGAGGAGAAACGGGGCAGCTGTCAAATGCTTGTAGATGCTGGCTGAGGTATTCAAATAGGTTTCAAATTATTCTTCACGACGCAACGACTAGAAAACTACTCGAATGCCTTTCGAGTAGTTTTTCGAGTAGTTTTTTTTCGTAGTTTATGAAAGCCATATAAAGGGCTTTGGTGTGATCAGAAGGGTTCTCAATTACTTTATATAGCACATCGCTATAATTCTGAAGCCGGCCTGCTTTCTAAGCTTTCTAAAGTCGAATGTGTCGCTTATAGCGCTTGAAATTATCTTCACGAATGTTTTGTACAATACTGAAAGTAAGCTGATCGGTCTATAGTTCTTGAAGTCTTTTACGTCTGCCCTCTTCTCTATTAATATCAAGTTGTCGTTTTTCCAGCTCGCTGATACAATTGAAGTCTTAACAGCTAGGGTCGATAAGGTTAGAAATTTGCACTTGTCTCTGTCTTTATCAACGTCCCCGTTTTCGTCTCCGATGTAAAACTATAATATTATGTAGCTTGTAGGGTGCCGCAAGCTTGTCATATATAAAATCTCCTCCATCTCCGATTAATCGACTGTTACGCGGCTACCCGGCTGCTTTTCCGCGGGACATACCTTGCAGAACCCTTCCAGCCTCAGCAATATAGTTGCACAAGAAACTTCAGTGTGCTGTTCGACTTTCATTTTACTCAATGATGGATTACTTATCTGTGAACTGTACAGTTCACAAGACAAGTATTCCGCCACCTTGAATATGTCCCTGAATTTGCTAATAGATAGTCTTAGTTGGACGTCCAAAGCAGCGTTGCGTACACAGGATGACAACCGTTATCAATGACTGCCTGCGTATGCAAGGGTGCGGCGAACGCCTAACTAAAGCTCTCCATTAACGCTGCCTTGCTTATTTTCCACAGCATGCATTTTGGTCCCACTTATACAGAGTATCCTTTTAGCTACTTTAATTCTGCCGCCTTTTTATACTGCTGCATCTCTCTCTTTGGCGCTATAGTTCCTTCTGTCACTCAGTTTACTCTCTCAGCTTTAACTCCACGCCAAATTATATTTCATCTCTTGAGGCAGTTCCTCTCAACTGTTGTCTTTTCTTTGTTAAGTCAGATAGCCGACAGTTATTTAGAGCGACTGAATGGGCACCAATAGATGGCAGACGGAGCCGAGAACGGCAGAGGGTTAGATGGGGTCATGAAATCAAGAAATTTGCAGACATATAAAATGAAACCAGCTCTCGCAGGAAAGGGTGAATTGGCAATGAATGGGAGATGCCTTCGCAGAGATAAATGAATAATCGCAGAGTAAAAACGTGAGCGACGAAGATGACGCGCATTCACGCGAAAGAAAAAGCAGCTGTCTACTGCCGTTACGTCATGTAAGGCTCCACATGATTATAACACAACACTCGTAATTACTTCTGTATGGCCTTCTGAGAATTCAAGTACTATTACAAATAACTTTTCAACCTATGAGCTACCCGATTCCTGTCCTACGCCCCAATGTGGTTGCGTGCTCTTTTTCTGAGCGAGCATCATCATTGTCGTTATCCGAATGCCACGTTCCATTCTTTTCGCCATGAGACCTCGTGAGAGTATACGGCTTCTAAATTGGACGACGACAATTCGTGTGCCCTTTCTGGCCGGATTTGGAAAAACGGCCACGGCCACCTCTCGAGCAGCCATCTACCCAGACGTATTGGCTTGAGGTCATGCTGTTCTATGCCATGCTGGTCCTTTCAGTCACTCCCGGATTGCTTATGCCACCGTGGTTCATTCACAGCTGTGATGGAGACTCCAGCGCTACCATCGCAAGTGTTTTCGTCATCCCAGACAGAATGCGTAGGATCAGCGGCCGTACTCCAACGCCAGTCTGCTGACGCAACATCCGAGCAGCCACCTGTCACCCAACCAAGGGCACAGGTCATTCTTGCAATGGAGCTTGCCCACGCCGTTACTCAAGTACTGCGCACCAGGTCACCTTGGGCTTCAAACTTCCCGACACCGCCACCTTCGTGTGACTGCTAAGACCCAGCCCGAAGCCGCCTGCTGCAAAACTTGTGAAAGCTTCTACCATCAACCTTCCAGAACGATTATGGCAGCAGCGTGAGCAACACCACCGCTAGTAGCAGCTGCTGCTGCAGAGGCACGAAGGCGAGTGTCCAGACAATTGTGCTGTGCACGTGTTTATAGGAGACTTGCGCCGGTTGCCGTGATGACTGCCGTGTGGTCAGGTCCATGCGCATCGGAGGCTACTACGCCCAGTTTCGTCCTCGCTTTGTGTTCTTAGCGAGGGGGAACAATTTTCTACCGATGTGGCTTCATGTCTTAGTGTTATTCATTGCTTTCAGATTTCATTCATAACTATAATTATTAATTGTACAAATAAATGTTATCTATCGAAATCTCTTGATCCCATTTTTTTTTTTTGGTACAACATCCTTCAATAGCGTCTCCTCCCAGCTGTGGAATACATAAGTACAGCGCACGTACTATCGCGCTCAGTATGAGCTACATCACGCGAGCGCGTGGCCGAGCGCTCTGCCAGGTTGTTCAGTGGCGCCGATTATGGCATACTTTCGAGTTATTGGGAGAGAGTCTGGCTGCTCGTGTGAGCGCGCATCGCCCCCACTTGCTTGCTCTCAGCCTCGAAGTTGTCATTTTCGAAGCTGATATCACCGCAGGGCAAAACGAGGGCAAGGGTGAAAGCAAGTGTAGGCGATGCGCGCTCGCAGGGACAGCCAAACTCTCTCCCAATAACTCGAAAATATTCCATGCTCGGGGCCACTGTACAATTTTGCAGAGCGCTCGGCCACGCGCTCGCGTGATGTAGCTCATACTGAGCGCGATAGTACGTCTCAACGGGAATTAACTGGGACGTCCCAGTATTCAAACTACAGCACTGGTGTCGCATCATCGTAGCTTTAGATTCAAAAGTGATTGCGGATTGTGACTGGCCGAATATCATTGATTTTTATTTATTTATTTGGTTTTTGTTTGTGTTTTGTTGTTGTTGTTGTTTTTTAACAAGAAAGTGTTTTATGCTGGGGACCCCTACGGCTCCAGTGACGTATTTCCGTCACGGATATGACGTTGTAAACATACACTAACAGATGGCAAAGAAAAAAACTAGAAGAAAAAAGTCGGCCGATCCCACGCGTTGTGGGAATAGGTTTCGTGCGAAGCAGCCAGCGAGTACTTCTATGCTGTATTTTATGGCTTTGAGCCAAGCGTTTTGAAGGCCGTCGCCCCGCGCGTTGCGATGCGAACGCGCCTCTACAGGGGCTGTCTCTCGTGCGCGAGCGCTTATCTCATGATGGGGGCGGTTTGTACGTCTTTTGCTCTCACCGCAAGTTTCCGTTGACGTTACAGAGAGCACAAAGGTCACTTCGCTCGCTGCAGCGGCCGCGTTTCCGAAATTAGCGCGCTGCTCACACACAAAGAAGTAACAATTGTGACAGCTGTTAGTTCGCGCTCGTCCTGTATATGTTCTTTTCATGCGTCCTTTCTGTTTTAGAGCGCGCTGCAAGTTTCGAGCTGCTTGCCGTTCTTCGCCTGACATTAGAATTTGTTGCTATAGCATTCATTTCTTCGCCCTTGTGGCGAAACAATGCACAAAAACGCTCAACTACCCCAGTGAAGACACGTTTCACTTTCGTGTTATACCGATTCCTATGAAAGGGGGATCAGCCATGTTTTTTGTTTACTGTACCGAAAGGTTGACTTCTAAGAATGCGCTACGTCATATGCGGTTTATAAGTTTCGCTACGATATTAATGAGAATTAAAAGACAATCACGCCAAGGAAAGTTTCGTGTTGTTTACAATGAGCGCTATTTGTCAACTCAGGAACAGTGTAATAATGTGCACATCGCGTTTCAAGGCGGTTCAACTAACACACGGTGCGTGACGAGCATGTATATTTGATGTGTACAATTAGACTTATCAAATATGTAAGCCCCTTGACATAGTCTATACTCGATACAATATGTCGTCGCACATACGTTGTCGCAATTTTAGGTCCACGGCGCAGTGCATGACCTGTCCGGCTTTGAATGGACCCCGAAACGGCTTTGACGATTTTGTATAAACGCAGTGAGCCGGTAAAGCAAGTCTCAAGAATCATTTGCAGATCGATTTATGGTCTCTGCGATTTATGCTCTCTACGAGGTACGCTGACGACAACAAAAATCGTTGCAGTCGAGTCGTCGATGACGACATCGTTCGTCGTCAACCGAATGGGATGCATAGAGGGACACGAGGACACATGTCAAACACAAGATCGAGCGCTTGACAGCTGTAGCAGTAAAAACGAAATAAATCAAGCATAAAAAGGCGAGAAGGCCACTGAAACGAACGCGAAAAAAGAAGGGTCGAAGCTCATCGAACCTTTACCGTTTGCTGTTCTTCGGATCGTGAAATAGTAGCGTAAGAACCGCGAAATAAATATTAATTTTAAAAAAATTGGAACATAGGCACCGGCGAGATTCGAACTCACGATCTCCTGTTTACTAGACAGGCGCTTTAACCAACTAAGCCACGGCGCCACTGCCACTACATAGAAACCTTGCACGCATCTATCGCGTTTGATATTTAGCAACTACGTTGCAGCTCGCACGCTTTCAGCCTCCCCTGCGGCGGCCAGCCTTGAAAGGCAGCGCACATTTCGGTCCCGTTTTGTACCAAGAGTAATCGAGGATTCTTACGCTATGCTCTACCGGTTCGTTCCATCGCTTCAAACGGGATTTTCACGCCTTCGTCACTCTTTTCCTAGGTTCGTTCCAGCCGTCTCATTATGGGGCAATAAGCTTTCTCGCAAGGAACAAAAAAAAAAAGAACATTACCGTATCCTTGCCGAAATATCAATAATAGACACGCGTTCACATAAATTTCTTGATCTCAGAGGTAGCAGAGAAAAGAACGAGAAGCTTTGGTTTTTCCGTCAACGGTTATTTCTTCACATACGTATATACAATCGATATTTTATTCTCTTGACCCCGGCGTTTCCAAAATGTGTATCTGTATCATTTCAACTGCGCGCATCGGTTAAAAATTAATCGGCACTCCGAGTATCCAAAGGGGAGCTCTGAGGACGAATTCAGAAAGCTTTGCGTTCGTAATTGTCACTTGCCATTGTCCAGCCCCCTTCGTTCATTATATGCCCGACTTCTTGGTTGGCTGGCATTTCTTGTATTTCCAAAGCAATCTCTGTCATGCCTGGGATTAAAATCACAATTCCTTTGGCACCAGGGGATAGCTCCTACATGATTCAGAAACGAGTTAATGATGTTAGAGAACGAATGTTGCATGTCCGTTGATCGTCAACGCGGAATAGCATTTACGCTATGAAACATTAAAAAAATTAAAGGATCCTTGAACAGGCACAGGCGAGATTCGAACTCACGATCTCCACTTTCCTAGACAGAAGGTATAAAGGAGCCACGGCGCCGCTTGAAAGGACACGAGTCCCTCATATTGTCGTTGCTGGTGCAGTATTGCGATAAATGAACTGCCCAATTTCTTAAGGCCTCATTACGTTCCAAAGTACGAGGTTTCAAGTTTCACACGCCGTACACTCGCGTTGAGTGTTCACCACGGGGGAAAAGGGGGGCAACCGGGATCCGCGCATGCGCACGTGCGTGTTCTTAGGTCGCTTTTAACGCCGCCCCTGGTAAAAAAAAAAGGTATAAACGAAAAGGACTGGATTAGAAGGACAGGGGAAGATAGAAAGAGCGCAAAAAGAAGGCATCAAGGCTGACAATGTATCAGTAAGCTATCTGTCAGAAAAGAATTGTCCTTTTTCTAGGAGCACGTGTAATCATGCCAGGAAGTTATGTCACGCATTAATGTTTCCTTTGATATTTTTTGCCGCAACATGTATACCTTTCGTGTGCAGTAAAATTTCATTCCGAAGCGTGGTTCAAAGTCAGCGCTTGTCGGTGTCGCTACGTTTAGTATTGTCAGCATCAGAGAAAGTCGCGCTGTTTCCTTTTCACTATACACACCGCGGTGGTCTAGCGGTCAAGGTGCTCGACTGCTGACCCGCAGATCGCGGGATCGAATCCCGGCCGCGGTGGCCGCATTTTCGATGGAGGCCAAAAATGCTAGAGGCTCGTGTGCTTAGATTTAGGTGCACGTTAAAGAATCCCAGGTGGTCCAAATTTCCGGAGACCTCCACTACGGCGTCTCTCATAATTATATCGTGGTCTTGGGACGTTAGACCCCAAGAATTATTGTTATTCCTTTTCCCTACGCAGAACCAACTAGCCCATAGCTTGACATTACTGAGAAAGAGCGGCACTGTAAAAAGAAACAGCGAAGAAAACAAAAAGAATCCGGCTGTTTTGATGAAAAATGATAAACATGGGCGGGCACGCAACAAACCCCTCGACTACTGCTTTTATTACATTAGCAATTGCACTGAGGGTTGTTATAAAGGCAGCGAAGTGGAACGGCGAAGAAATGCTTACATTTATATTGTTCCCACATTGGAATAAGTATGTAAGTTTTTGGTTTAGTCCTTCCCTTGTGTGCTTATCTGCTCTCTGTCGGCATACCATTTGAACTGCTGTTAAAGCAATTATTGTATCATTATATGATAATATAAATAATTCTTAAATAAATATTTTCATAGCCCATCGAGCTCTGCTGACTTTTATGGATCAAACGGATCTGGCCACCCGTTCGGAGACGTTTTTTTTTTCGTGTTTTTATTTGTAACATGTAACGAACGTTGCATTGCTACGACTGCAGAAAGCCAAAACTTCAAACACAGTTGGCGTTGGCCCAACACAAAGCTGCGCTCAGAGTTCGCCCTAGGCAGTATCGTAATCGTCGGTGAATTTTCTTCATTACCCTCAGTTATTTCTGTAACTACTTACGTACGCCACGACAGTCGATTTTGTTTCGCATCTTCTTATATAGCACAGTGTTCTGCTGCAATTTCTGCCGCCATACAGAACCGATTTAGTTAGCGCTGCCGCGTCATCATGAAGGAAACCTTAATTAACAGAGATTGTAAGGATGCTAGAACTTGGAGGACGCTTGAACTTTGCCTTTAAGAATAGAACACGATACCGTAATCGGGGCCCGTTCGCATCCCTTTCTCAGTCGCTATAGCTTCTCAGCGGACACCGCGCGGCAAGGAAAGGAACGTCTGTGCGCGTAACACTTGAAGTTTTCAAACTATCCTAGAATGCCTACTGCAATTACAGTTGCGAAGTGCCCGCTACGCCATAATTCTTTCCTGTGCGGATGGGCCAAGTACACATTACACTTCCGTAAGACGACACGTGCGATAGCGCAGCTGCGCATTTTGTTGACGCTGTTGCTGATAATGATGATTAATTATGCCTGTGCGCTTTGTAATTGGTTGGCGTTTAAGCCGACCACTCGCCTCGCAATTAACCTGATTTGACTCCTGGCGCGATTCTACGTTTTTCCACGCAATATTACACGCGTTGAGACGACTCCTCGTACTGCGTGACATTCTTGTAGGGTTTTTTTTTTCCCGAAACAATTTCGAGCACGGGGGTGGCTCTGTGGTAGAACGCCTGCTTGCCCCGCATAATTCCTGGGTTCGATTCCCACTCGAACCGGTCATTTTTTTATTACTTATTTCTTTGCATCTATCTCGAATTTTCGCTCCCGGACGACGCCGTTTTCTCGCTCACAGCCAACGAGGCCAACGCCGACACCGACACCGGAATTACTGCGAGACGAGCTCCTTAACGCAATCGCGTTAAAAGGGAAGGGGCCAAGTGGAACCATAAAAAATTTTTTCCATAACTCATGTATATTATTGTTCGTACTTCCTAAATGGCAATAATAATAATAATAATAATAATAATAATAATAATAATAATAATAATAATAATAATAATAATAATAATAATAATAATAATAATAATAATAATGAAACAACGAGTGAATCATTAATTTCACGTACCGAGGAACAAACTTATGTTATTAGTGATAGGGCACGCAAAAAAGTATCAATACTAACATGACGACTGTGCAGGACGACGTCGACGGCCATGGCAGAACAGCCACTGTGAAGACGACAGTGATCGCATGATGACGACGCCGGCAGCGACGAAGACAACTTCACGCTTCCTCAACAAGACATAACTAAAACAAGCACACTGAGACCATGACAAGGTTCGCTCAAAAAGAAATAGTAAGTAGTATGAATATGTACGAATACGTTACCTATCTTATTTAAATAAATATTATTAGAAATACGCACACTGACAAGAAAGCAAGATAGATAAACGAAAGAAGGGGAATTTTAAAGACTCGTTTTTCTTTGTTAGACACAATATTAATGAGAAATAACAGACAGTAATGCCAAGGAAAGTATAGGGGATGTTATTTGTAGCAATTATTATATAAACGTCAAGAAAGTAAAGTGAACGAAAACATAACTTGCCGCCTGCAGGGACCGAATCTAAATTGGTAGAGAACGTCGGACGCGTTATTCGAAGGTAGCAGATTCGGTCCCTGCCGGCGGCAAGTTATCTTTTCGTTCACTTTACTTTCTTCACGTTTATATAATAATTACTACAAATAACATCCCTTATACTTTCCTTGGCATTACTGCCTGTTAGTTCTCATCAAGATAAATACAGGCATGCGAAGATTTCAAATAAAAATAGATATTGGCAGAGAGGAACGTGAGTGACGTAGATGACCTCCTTTCACGCGATACAAAAAGACGATGTCTGCTGCCAATGCCTTCTCAGGTTATACGGCACAATAGTGCAGCACTCATTATTACTTTAGTATGTGCTTACACGTATTTAATTAATATTATAAATAAATATCCAAGCTATCAAAGTGAAAGCATTGCTACCCGACTCTATAGGCCTGCGCCCCATTGTGGGTGCGTGCCATGGTGTCTATCATCATCATTATCTCTTAAAGGGCCCCTCACCAGGTTTGACAATTTTGAGCTAACGAGCGCAATGCATACACTGGGCGTTCACGATAACGTCTGCCAAAATTTGGAACGTTACGCGCCGCAAAAATGGGTGAAATTTCAAGGTGAACGCTGCTTGCCCTTCCCCTCGCGGGCGCGCGCTTTAGAGAATGAGGGGATGACGTACATGAGAAAATGGCCCTACGCAGATGGTAGTGCTGTAACATCACTCCTTTACGTAGACGACTGTGCTCTCACGTCGCCAACAGTAGCACGTGACACTGCGATAATTATTTGACACGACATGTGTTGTTTGTGTAATTTGTTGCTTGAATAGATTAATAAAACTTGAGAGAAATAATGAGACACACAAAGGGAATGTGTGCGCCTTTTTCATTTTTTTTTCGTGAATTGCAGCGAGATGCGGGGCTAATGTGCCTCGCTTTCCCATGCGTTCGTGTCCCCGCGGTTAGCGCATCGAGCAGACGCCAGCACTGGAAACGAAAGTAATGTTCTGGCGCGTTCGAGCACTCATTATGCTCATTTATTCTACCGCGTTGAAGTAAACGTTAATGCGGCACTGGCTCATGATACCGCCGCTCTCGTGCCCGTACAAATGCCGCAACTTTCATGCCCGTCCCGCAGAAACAGGTAGTACACCACAGAGAACGCCGACACAACGCCCACGGCCGCTACATAAAAAAAAAAGTAGCGTCCGTGCGACGCCCCTCGCGTGCTCGGGCTGGCTCGGGGACGTCATGCGCACGTGACCATGCATGCGCATGACGTGTTCATGCGTATGTGTCAAGTGAAGAGGGCAGGGAAGGGATTTGGCTTGCGAAGGCTACGCGGGGCGAGTGGCAAGGGTTTGAAACTCGCCTCCTCGCGTCATGGTTTCGCGCCGCTACAAATTATTGTTTTTCTCAGCTCGTAATGAACCGATTTCAAGAATTCTTGCGGCATACTGCTCTTCATTCGGCACACAACAACTTCCAGCGTCTAACTAAAATTTGCTATGTGGCCTGGTGAGGGGCCCTTTAACGTCGTGTTCCGTTCTTGTCGGCACGAGAGCTCGTGCAGCGTGTTTCGCTTCTGACTGGACTTGGCCCTTCTCGCCCGGTTTGGAACAAGGGGCATCGGGACCCTTCAAGCTGCCTTGCATCCTGCCGTATCCGCTGGAACTACCGCTGCTCTACGTGCACGCTGGTCCTTCCAGTCACTCGCGGATACCTTATGCCACCGTGGTTCGTCGACAGCTGTGACGAAAACGGCTACGTCGCCATCACCAGAGTTTTCATCTCGGCCAGAATTCCTCGAAATTCAGCCATTCTGCAGCCCGAGTCTGTTGCCCCAACATCCGAGCAGCCACCTGTAGCCCAACCAAGGAAATCAGTAACGTTTTTCTCGGAGCTGCCCACGCCGTTACTCGACCACTGAGCATCAGGTCACCTTGGGCTTCGAACTTCCCGACACAGTCACCTGTGCATGACTGCAAAGACCCAGCCCGAAGTCGCCTGTCGTACAACCGGTCAATGCTTCAGCTATCAAGCATCCGGAAAGATTGTGACCGCAGAATGAGCAAGGCCATAGCTCGGAGTGACGCTCTTGTAGGGGCAGACTTGCTGGCGTCCAGGCAATTGTGATGTGCGCATGCACTTGCTCCAGTTGCGCAGTTGCGGGGATGACTTCCATGCGGTCAGGTCCATACGCATCGGACACAACTTCCCGCAGTTTGGTCCCCGCCTTGTGTACATAGCGAGGACGAAAAATATTTTACCTATGTAGCTTTATCACTCTGTTTTGTTTCTGGCTTTCAGATTTGTTTACTAACTCGTATCCTTATTTTGCACAAATAAATGTGACCTCACGAAATCTGTTAATCCTGCTTTTTGAGTATAACATACGCCAATAGCGTCTACTCCCAGCTCTGCGTGACATAAGCACAGCGCACGTACGATCTAAAGGGAACTAGCTGGGACGTCCCAATAGTCAAACTACGGCTCTGGTGAAGAATTCTCGTAACATCAAATTCGTAAATGCATGCAGCTAGTCATTGGCCAGCCATTGTCTTATTTATTTATTTATTTATTTATTTATTTATTTATTTATTTATTTATTTATTTATTTATTTATTCTATCCTCAATCTCAATTCACACTACAGTGGGAAGTGGTCATTATTAGATGGTAAACAGAAGTGTAAGTAAAATGTATTAGCTTGAGAAACACAGTCGAGATTCAAACTTGCGATAACCGGTTCAAGCCATGGTGCCCTTGGAAAATAAACGACTCCCTCGGCTTCTCGTTCCTTGAACAGTAGTCCACTTACGTGGGCCATTTTATAAAAAGACATCCACACGTTACAGCTCACGCGCTTTCAACTACCCATGGCTGCCAGTCTGGAAGGTTAGTGAGCTGACAAAAAGAACAAAAAGGGCTTCGGAGGTTCTTGTGCAAAGCTCTTCCAGTGCCTTTTATCGCTTGAAAAGCAAGATAACGCTTCTACTCGCCAGTGTTGCTTGCTGTTGAAATATAGCAAAAAGTTCATTTTCCGACTGATGGCTTCTGAGAATTCTCTACGTAACGTGTGGTTTAGAAGTGAGGCGTACTTTCTCATTTTATGAAGTATCGCAGAAATGTGGTGGATATGCATACAGAAGCTTTAACGGCTCCTTTAGCTAGGATTGAGGGGAAAAAACCTATTATCTCACCACAACCGCGTCAAATTCACCTTCCACATTTATGCACGGCGAGAAATCGATGGCATGCAGCGCAGACACCGCCATGGACGAGACAAAACATCTATATAAATGACTTCTTGAGCTTACATTCGTGTATTATTAACATTAACTACCATGGTATCTGGTTGAACAAGCAAACACGAACACATCTCACTCGATGAAACCGAATATTTCATTTCCAAAAGCTTCGGTCAAGGGGTCAGCACGCAAGCGTAACTGCCCTATCTCTCAAATCTCCGTCGTGAATTGTGTCAAAGCCATTCTGGTAAACCTATACGTTCTACGGGCAATGCACCAGGTGATAATATAAATTCGCATGCGCGTCGCCGCGTTCACGGAGCGACTTGTCAGGGTAACTTTTTGTTCAGACTTTCTTGTAACAACTCGCTCCCCTCTGTAATGCCAACTGACAATTACTTTGGTTGCGAAGCTATGAATTAATAATTTAAATAATAATTACTCGTTAATGAAGAGCGAATGTGGCTAGCCAATGACAAGTCACATAGATACCAATGTAAAGCTACGAGAATCCGAGCACCCTGCGATTAGTGTTGCGGAATGGGCGCCTCCATTCCATTCCAATTCCATTCCGGGAAATTATAACTTGCCGCAATTCCATTCCTTTCAGTTCCTTGGAATAAAAAAACTTAGCCCATTCCGACTCCAGGAATGGCCGGGCAGTTCAATTCCATTCCTGTAATTCCTAAACCTAGGAGAGGCGTCTTCATAGTTTTATCGAGTCAAGAATAAACGCTCCATAAAGCTCTTGTCAACAGCTGCATTACGAACTGCAAAAGTACGCAAAACACATTACCAAGGTCGAGGGATAGTAGCTTGGTGACATATCTCGTACAGTACGACCACCCTACTAATTCCTATAGGGGCAGTTCTACCGCTACCTATAGTATTTGCATGGTCGGCATGTTTGAACAAAAATGGTGATGTTTGAATATTGGTTAAGCTTAAATGTGTTAATGCTAAAATGACGAAATAGCATATTTTTATGCTGACGAAAGTAGTGTTCAAGAAGACTAAGCAGTTTTGCCACGCGTCTGGAGCGGTCGTGAATATGGTGAAAACTAAGATTTGGTTAATGGGGAACAAAACCCCCTAGATCAGCTGGTATTAGTTGGAACAGTGCACCGCTCGGGCACCTTGTGCCTTTGCATCGAATGCGGAACACTGGGCCGCACTGCTCGTCAGCACTCACGCTTGTCAAGCGCGCCTCGCAAGCATGGATGGGGTGAGGAGAAATTTCTGTGTTCGCCTGTGCGCAGGTATGCAGTGGAATCCTTGTCGCAAAGGTTATTTACGTGTGTCAGGTACTAAACTGCTCGTGAGATAAAGATTAGGCTGTGCATAGAGTATTCGCCACTTTCGTGAGGGGGTATCAATGGGAACCAACGCGCAGGGATAATTTGTTTCTCCCTTCAGTATCTGCTGAGATAATGCATTTGTTTGTACACTGACTTATGCCTCGGTTTGTAGTAGGCGCGTTGCTTATGAATGTACCGTGCTTGTAATCAACCAAGCCATTTTAAAAATACTGCTTTATTGTTAAATTCGAGGCTCTGACTTACTAATGTTTTAAGTTTGAAAAACAGCGCGTAGACGAAAACATGCTCTATTTTCGGAAAAAGGCGTAATTCCATTCCCATTCCATTCCGGACAAAAGGCGCTTAATTCCATTCCCATTCCATTCCGATGTCGCGAAAATGTGGAATGATTCCGGAGCCATCCCAATTCCGGAGTGGCAACTCCGCAACACTTCCAGCCATATATAGGACTTCTGGGGCACAGATACAGTGGATGTAGCTTGCAAGTGTTATACTCAGCAGGACGGGATCACAGATTTCGCTAGGTAACATTTATTTGTACAGCTTAATACTTATAGTTGAGAAAGACATATAAAAGGAACAAATAAAACGCAAAAATCAAACTAGGCGGGTAAAGAGCTGTTCGTGCTTCCAATCAACATCAGGCGAGGTGCGAGCGGCGGGAAGTAATCACCAAGGCGGCTGGGCAACACAGCATCGAAGTCGCCACCACAACTGGCGCAAGTCTCCTGCACACATGGGCCAAGCACAAAGGCTCGGACGCCCGCAATTGTCCATCGAGTAGCACCAACAGCTTTTAGCAATTGCTCCGGTCACGTTGGCGTCACAATCCTTCCGTGCTTGATGGCCGAAGCGTTAACCGTATTTACGACAGGCGGCTTCGGACTGGGTCTTGGCCGTCCGGCAAAGGTGACGGTGTCGGCAAATTCGAAGCCGAAGGTAGCCTGGTGCACAACGCTCGAGTAACGGTGTGGGCAGCTCCGAGGCGAACATTACCGACGTTCTTGGTTGGGTTACAGGTGGCTGCTCGGATGTTGCGGCAACAGATTCGGGCTGGAAGACGGCCGATGATCCTACGCATTCTGGCTGACGCGGCGAAGACTCTGGCGATGGTAGCGCTGGAGGCTTCATCACAGTCGCGGATGAACCACGGTGGCATAGAGGATCCGGTAGTGACTGGAAAGGCCATGATGCACACACAGCAGCGGCAGTTCCAGGAAATGCGGAAGCGTCGAAGGAAGACCGAGCGGTCGTGATGCGCCTCGTTCCAAACCCGGCCAGGAACTGCACGCAAGTTGGCATCTTCCATTCTAAACACGTTGCACGAGCTCTCGTGCAGAAAAGAATGGAACACGGGGTTGATATGATGATGGTGATCGCCCTGCACTCAATGGCACGTACCCACAATGGGGAGTAGGTCATCATTCGGGTAGCGTTACTTTCACTTCAATAATAATAATAATAATAATAATAATATAATAATAATAATAATAATAATAATAATAATAATAATAATAATAATAATAATAATAATAATAATAATAATAATAAGAAGAAGAAGAAGAAGAAGAAGAAGAAACATTTAAAAACCCATGCTGGAGAAATTGCCAGTGCTGTGCAACTGGGTCTTCACACAAGACATCGCGTTACGTCAGTATTATCGTCTCTCTCTGTCGCGTGTCATTGCGGTCACGTTTTTCTCGGAAAACTGCGAGAGTGCGCAATACCTCGCTATTGTGTTCTCACTGATTTCTTGTGTTCGTGTCTGTTCGTGTCTTTTTCGTCCTTCGTCAAAACATTTTTTTTGCGCAAGCAGTTTGCCTTTGAGTCGTCTTAGGCGAAGACACAAGGGACCCGGAGAGTTTTTGAGTAGCCTCCCTATGACGAATCTCGAAAGGCGCTCGTCCGGAACTCTCATCGTTACTGCATATTCTCCATAGATAGCATAGATAACATAAATTGATACCTAGATCACGAACATCTAATTCTCCGATATTTCCACGCCCGTAGTGTACTATGGGATTGCAAGAGACTTTTACTACAACCACTATTCAACACTTAAAGGCGCCGGTATAGCCGAGTTAACCTCTTTTAGTCATTAAATGCAGGATTACAGGCGTAGGACTTTATTGTATACATATGTTTCTTGTTTTCAAAAGTTTGTTCCTTAGCAGCATCTTTGTCCGTTGTAAGCCGCTGATTATAACTACTGCCCACCTCTTCATATATCGCTTATCTATGCTGTAGAACTGCCCACTAAAGTAAATTATTCTAGCTTTGTCTACAGTTTTGCAGCTGGCGACTACATCGGCTTAGGCGATCATCTCGGGGCTTTGGTTATATGCGTGGCGTCCTGGAGTGCGTGATGTGCTAGTGCTCGGTTGCCGACCGGAAAGACGCGGGTTCGATCCCGGCCACTGAAGTCGCATTTCGATGGAGGCGAAACTTTAGAGGCCCGCGTACTGCGCGATTTCGTTTCGGTGCACTGTAAAGAACGCCAGGTGGTCTAAATTATCCGCAGGCCTCCACTATACGGCGTCTCTCATAGCCTCAAACACTTTGGGGCATTAAACCCCATAAGCTACCGACCGTCAAAGAGGGCAACAATAATACGCCGTATGATTTGTTCAGTTTATTAGTACTTTATTTGTTACAGAATAGCCGCATGGTCAACAGACACGCAGAGCTATTTCTTTCAAACATGTCTGCCCGCCAAGAACAAATAGTTCAAGTGCTTAGCATGATCGCGACCTCTTATACCCTTCCGGCGTGGCTTGCACTTCTGGACGCATGTGTATGTTTGCCTCAATTTCGAAGATTCTTTGTACTCTTTGAAACAATGTGTGTTTTTGTGCGGTGTGTGTAATTCTAGTGCAAATAGCTGACAAGAGCTACTGAACATCACGTTTCAACTTCATCAGTCCTTATTTACAGCGTCTTCAGCGTCGTTAGAACGCTCAGATGGACGCGAATGAGCTTTGATAATAAGCATAAGCATTTGTGCAATCATTATCATCATCAATCACCATCTCATGCAAAATCGGACTAAAGTTCGAGCCGCTTCCTCCCTCCCCTCTTGAATATAGAAGAACCTGGATCCGCGCCAGGGCTTGCATTGCGTAAGATGGCTTTCAAGAGACGGAACACACCCGCAGAGCGTTGCGTAAAAAACACCCCAAAGACTCCCGGTAAAGAATGGGAGCCTCCACACACGGTGACGTTCGGGAGTGCCAGATAGCGGATGTGAGTGGGTGCTCACATCCGCTATCTGCTGCCCACACCACTACTGGAACGCTGTCCATCAGGCCACCTTCAATTTCGAACTTCCAGACTCCGCCACCTGAGTGTGACTGCTAAGACCCCGCCCGAAGCAAGCTTTGCTTCGTAATTGCCTCAGTGCCATTGGCGCAGCATAGTATGTCTAACGACATACTATGCTGCGAATTGTACATGCTCGACCATGTACAGTTTCTAGGCGCCCAAACAATTGTAGAACGCGTAGATTATGCGTGTCTTCACGGTGGACGCGCGCGAATAATCGAGGCCTACTAAACCACGCTCGTTTGTATCATCCAATTCATGAAGCCTGAGGCTTGTTGTCGGCATTGTAATATTGTAATGTATACCTCCAATCAGGCGCTAACCAACTTTTCATGACCGCGTCCGGTCAATGCGAGATTCCGCGTAAACAAACTGCTTTAGAAGAATTCTGATGCGATGCACTCAGATTAATCCTAGTATACAGTTGAACCCCTTTATAAGAGACACGCACTGGGCAGCAGTTCTTGACCCTTATATGAGGTGTCTCTTATAAGCAGGGTACCACGTTCTCATTTCCTGATGAACCCTTATTGCGATGTAGGCAGACTGGTGCCTCTTACACCCAATGGTCTGTTACATCGGCGCCTCTAGTAAAGGGGTTCAACTGTAGTACAATATTGCTTCATTCTGCACACCTAAATTTATATAAACAGACGCCACTGATCTCGCAGTGTCTGTGTGGCTTCACACTCTGCGCCTATTGTCCAATATTGTTACTGAGAGATAACTCCGTGGATACAGCGTTCAGCTCCCAAAGGCACATTGCTCAAACTTCATGGATGAAAATTTCAGTGAAGCACTGGAGAAGGCTTTTTTTTCACGCTCTGGCAAAGGCGAAACTTGATGTGATGAGGTACGGTGACGACAGCAAAAATCGTAGCAGTGAAGTCGTCGATAACGGCAACGTTTGTCGTCGACCGAATGCGATGCGTAGAGTTACACAAGGACAAAAGGGCAATCACACTTTTGAGCGTTCGACAGCTGTAGCAGTAAAAATAAAATAAATACAGAAAAGAAAACGAAAGAAGGCCACTGAAACAGACAAAAACGGACAAGAATCAAGGGTGATTGAACCTTTACCGTTTGCTATACTTCGGGTACTGGAATATCAGCACAATAGCCGCAAATGCATATATAAAAAGAAGTAAAAAAACACGACAAGGTCATTGAAACGGATAGAAAAAGACAAGAATCAAAAGTCATCGAACCTTTACCGTTTGCTGTAACAAAAAGAATCCGGCTGTTTTGTTTAAAAATTGTAAACGTGGGCGGGCATGCAATAAACCCTTCTAATACTGTTTTTATTATATTAGCAGTTTCATGAGGCTGTTTCATGAGTAGAACGTCGAACAAATGCTCACATTTACATTATTCCCAGATTGGAGTGACTATGTGACTTTTTGGTTCAGTCATTCCTTTGTGTGCTTATTTGCTCTCTGTCGTCATACCATTTCAATTGCTGCTGCTAAAACAATTATTGTATTATTATACGATAATATAATAATTCTTGAGTGAGTATTTCCATAGTGTATCATTGATCCCTGAAAACACATTAATTTGATGATCAACATTGGTCCATGCAGTACTAATCTCAGTACCTCATGCACATGAGGTACCGAGATAAGTACTGCATGGAAATTCTTCTGTACAAGACGGAGGCGAGTTCGCGTGCAAACAGCGTCACTGGCTCGAAGGAGGCGTACACTGCAGTGATGATTACAGGTCTCTACCTTCGGCCATCGGTTATGAAAAAGTATCCGTGCATGAAATGATCACGAGAGACAGTAATCAAGGCCAACACCCATACTTAAGGATTCGCCAATGGGGGCCCAGTTCGTACCATGCATGGAGTCATTTCGTCGGTACCATGCATAGAGTCATTTCGAACAAAAACTTGCCCCAGTTACACCCCAGTGTGAAATCTGCAGAAACAGCGGACCTGTGGTTCTCCTGTGCTTCATTTGTGATTTTCTGAGATTTTCTCTCATGTTTTGTGCTTTTGCGTGCGCGTCTGTGATTAGGTTATTTGTAGAGTAGAGACGCACGGGATAGGACGTGTAGCTGCCCCCACAACATCCACCTCTACTACAGTGACTTTACGCCCTATTCACGCTGGAGCCGCCATTCTTGCTGTGTGCCCACCGCTTCGTCGGCGTACCAGGCAGTTATACGCCATGTGTGGGTGTATCTGGGAACCGGAGAGCAACATGCGACGAGGACACTCATCTGCCGTCAAGACCAGCCCTATTGGCCGCGAGATCGAGCGGAGTCGCCGCCTGGCGACTATTGGCTGAAGCGCGCCTAGTGTGGATTGCTCCCTGCGTCGTCTGCTAGCCACGTAGTGTTTGCATGTGCGCGTACGTCATGCACGTTCTCAAAGGGTGGTTTGTTCTGTTATGTTAGCGCGAGTTTAGCTGCTCGTACGTATACCTAACATGGTGTACAGAAGCAAATAGGCTTGCTCGGCTGCATGCGCATTGTAATAAGATCAGTGAGTGCGACTTTAGAGAGGGCTGTGTATTGGTGTCGTACCCTTCGTTCGCCAGAATCATTTCAGTGTTGGTGCCGCTTTCTGGTTCAAGCACGTCGTAAAGCGCGCTTTTCAAACATGAGGAGCATTAAATAGTGTGTGAATGCAGCGTTTTAGCGACTCGGTGGTAAACAAAAACGAGGCTCATGCACTTTCGCGTTGTTAGGTGTATAACTGCGGCACTGTAATTCATGATGAGCTGTAGTTGTGCTTAAGATGTCCTTTTATTCTGCGGTCGTGGTCCCGCTACAGCGAAATATTTCTATCGAGTGAAGTCCGACACTTCGGTACTCAGACTGTCCCCTAAAAAAAAAGCAGACAGTGGAATGACACAGCAGTGGTAAAACAGAGTTGCTGCGCGCAATTTTAACTTTAGGCGAAATTTATTTAAAACCACCCGTGTGCTTAGATTTAGGTACGCTTTGAAGAACCCAGATGTCAAAGTTAATCCCGACGGCAGGCCTTACATTTAAGTCGTATAATTTCACGCAGAACCTCGCCCATTTTTTTACATTATCTTGAGCGTTTGTGTGGAGTTGTTATAGATTGATGGAAGGCAGCGGACATTACTACTTTGAAAAAAAAAAAGACACTTATTCTATAAAATAACCGGACCTTTGTTGCATCACTGTCGTGCACGTAATCAATCGATAAAAGATCTGTGCTAAACTAGCTCTTACCTGCGCATGCGTATTCGCGTGAACAGTGCCACTGAACTCATTGCACAGGAATATGGGCTGGTATACAAATGAACAAGAAGTAAACACTATTTCAGTCGTGCTACAGCATGCGTAGTACATAGAACACAAGCTAAACACGCACAGAGAAAACATAAGAACGTCATATAGTGCGTAAGCGCAGACTGTCATCCAGGGCGAGCATCCCTTTCATTGGCAGATTGCGCTTCTCTCAGTAGTAATAGTAACATTGGATGATATTCGTGCATCTATTCAATAATGAAGAGCGTATATATTACCAGTCAGCTGCAATCAACGCATTTTAATCACCGACAATAGGCTCAAACCGTACACAACGAAGCGCCGCTGTGTGCATTTGTATACGCGCCGCCGGCCACCTCTCCACACTAACGCGGCGACGGTGCTGCCACCTATAGGTCAATCTCGCGGCCAATAGAACAGCCCGCTGATAAAAGAGCGGCTGCCTCTTGGCTATATGTTTACGCTGCAGCGGCACAAAAAAAATAGATCTTAAACTTGGCGAATCCCATATTATTAGCACCACGAACCACCTTGACTGTAAAAACGAAACAGATTACAGCGCAAATCATCCAGATGGAAGGTGCTGCGGCTGTAGTACACGAGTTCAGAGGCGAAGAAATCGATAAAGTCTGAGGGATTTTTTTTTATCTTCATTACCCTCACTTATTTCTGCAACTGCCTACATATGCCACTGAAAGTCGGACTTTCATTTCGCATCTCCTTTTGGCAATGTCTTCTGCAGCAATTTCTGCCACCGTGAACTCTACGGATGAAACCGTTATCGACAAAAATTGTAAGGATATGCGAATGAAAAAGGTGGGGCCAAGTGGAACCATAGAAACGTTTCCGTAATTCGTGCATATTATGATTCATGGCAGTTCCTAAATCACACCAGTAATAATAATAATAATAATAATAATAATAATAATAATAATAATAATAATGATGATGATGATGATAATAATAATAATAATAATAATAATAATAATAATAATAATAATAATAATAATAATAATAATAATAATAATAATAATGACTGTGAAACAACGACTAAATAATTCATTTCACGTGAAATGAATTATTTAGTCGTTTCACGTGAAATGAAACAACCCTATGTTCTTAGTGCTGGCACATGCAAAAAAAGTACTAATACTAACGCCGACTGTGCAGGACCACGTCGACGGCCATGACAGAAAAGCCGCAACGAAGACGACAGTGATCGTATGATGGCGACGCTGACAGCGACGAAGACAACTAGACGCTTCCTGAACAAGACATAAATAAAAACAAGAGAACTGAAACCATAACATAGATCACTCAAAGCTCAAAGTGAAATACTAAGTAATATGAATACGTACGAATACGTTATGTGCCTTATTTGGATAAATATTATTAGAAATAAGTACAATTTAATTTAATTGAACACAACTTTATTAGGTCCTGCGGAACGCGGCTCACAAGAAATAAATAAATGCATGCGGAAATTTCAAATGTAGATAGATATCTACACACAGGAACGTGAGCGACGAAGACGACGTTCCTACACGCGATAGAAAAAGACGATGTCCGCTGCCGCAACGCCGTGTCGGGTTTCACGGCAGTATAGCACAGCACTCGTTATTACCTCATTGTGTGCGTATAAGTATTTATTTAATAATATAAATTTCCAACCAATGTAAGTGAAAGGATTGCTACCCGACCCTTGGCCTGCGCACTATTGTGGGTGCGTGCCATAATGTCTATCATCATCATTACCTCACAACCCCGTGTTCCATTCTATTAGGCACGAGGCCTCATGCAGCGTGTTTCGTTTCTGACGACCCTTGGAGCTGCCATGGAGCATGCCGTACCTGCTGGAACTACCGCTGCTCTACGTGCACGCTGGTCTTTCCAAACACTCGCGGATTCCTTATGCCACCCTGGTTCGTCCACAGCTATTACGAAAACTGGTACTTTGCCATCCCCAGAGTTTTCGTCATCTGAGCCAGAATGCCTCGGAACTTGTGCCTCACCACAGCCCGAGACTGTTTCCGCGACATCCGAGCAGTCGCCTGTAACCCAACCAATGACATCGGTAATCTTTGTCTCGGAGCTGCCCTCAACGTTACTCGAGTGCTGTGCACCAGGTCACTTTGGGCTTCGAGCTTCCCGACACCGCCACCTGCGCATGACTGCAAAGACCCAGCCCGAGGCCGCATACCGTGAATCCTGTTAAAGCGTCAGCCATCAAGCCTCCGAAAAGACTGTGACCGCAGCATGAGCAAGGCACACTTCTGCGTGTCCAAGATATTGTGCTTTGCGCATGTACTTGCGCCGGTTGCGGGGATGAGATCCCTGCGGTCAGGTCCATGCGCATCGGGGTCTACTTCCCGCAGTCTGGTCTTCGCCTTGTGTGCTTAGCGAGGAAGAACAATTTTCCACCGATGTAGCTTTATCGTTGTGTCCTATTTATTGCTTTCAGATTTCTTTCGTAATTCTAGTCATTATTTTGCATAAATAAATGTTACATAACGAAATGCGTGGATCTCGCTCTCTGAATATAACACGTGCCTGTAGCGTCTACTTCCAGCTGCCGGACCACGGGACCACTCTATAAAGGAACACGAAACTACGCTAGACTTCAACTAGTTGAAGTCTGGCGTGGCTCCGTGTTTCTTCTTCTCGTCCTCGTCTCCTTTAACGCTCGTAATCATGTCCTATTATGCTCGATACCAACTATAGCCCAATGTTCCGCCTTAACTGTTATCGATGAGCCGCATGATGGACAGACACGCTGAGCCACTTCGCTCGACAAGGTCTGCCCTCCGAGAAGTTGTTCCAGTGCTTGGCGTAGTCGCTACCTTTCATACCCTTCCAGAGGGGCTTTCAATTCTGGGCGCTTGTGTACGACTGAATTTCCCAGACTCTTAGTACCTACGAAATAATATACGCTTTTTCGCGTTTTGTGTAATTTTAGTGCGCATAGTTGACAAGAGGTAGTGAAGATCGTCTGCAAAATTAATGATGTCCTTCCCAGCATTTTCAATGTCATTAGAACGCTCAATGGGGCGCGAACTAGTTTTGATAATAAGCGCAAGCTTGAATTTATCTTCCCGATAAGTCATGAGCGAAAAAAATTATCGCAGCTTCGCACTAGCGGTGTCAAGCCTGAAGGTTGGTTGGCTAGTTGGTTGGTTGTTCCTTGGTAATCTGGCGCAACCCACCGCGGGTAATCGGCCGTGAAACGGGCGGTACCTTGTTTTAGAAATGAAATTGTTTATATTCTAAATATGTGTAAAACAAGTTTTCGAAATAACTCATTGGTAAAATGAAGGGAAAAAATTCAAAAATCTATTAATAAAACAAACCAATATGGTTGAAAAATAAGTTGAAGTTAGATAACCTTAACAGCCTGAAGGAAAAGCGCAGCTGGGTGGATTTCTTTTTCTCTTTTTTCTGTTTCTTTCTGTTTCTCTCTGTTTCTTGTATCTCTTTTTGTATCTCTTTCTTTCTATTTCTTCCTTTCTATTCCTTTCTTTATCTCTGTCTATTTCTTTATATTTCTTGCTCTTTCTATCTTTATTTCTCTTCCTTCCCTTTTTCTTTCACTCTCTCTGTGCGTCTTCCTCTCTTTCTGTGTTCTTTTTATTTCTCTCTTTCTTTCTTTTTTCTGTCTGGCTCTCTCTCTTTTCTATCGCTTTTTCGCGTCTGTTTCTTTCTATATGACTCTCTCTTTCTATCTCTTTCGCTCTCTCTCTTTGCTTCTTTCTCTCTATTTCCTTGTTTCTCTTTATTTATCTTTCTGTCATGCTCTGTGTTTTTTCTAACCCTTTTTCGTGTCTGTTTCTTTCTATATATGTTTCACTTTCTATGTCCTTCTATCTTTCTATATCTCTCTCAGTCTGTTTCTTTGTTCCTCTTTATTTATCTTTCTGTCTTGCTCTCTGTTTTTCTATCTCTTTTTCATGTTCTTTCTATATATTTTTCACTTTCTATGTCCTTCTATCTTTCTATATCTCTCTCAGTCTGTTTCTTTGTTCCTCTTTATTTATCTTTCTGTCTTGCTCTCTGTTTTTTCTATCTCTTTTTCATGTTCTTTCTATATATTTTTCACTTTCTATGTCCTTCTATCTTTCTATATCTCTCTCAGTCTGTTTCTTTGTTTCTCTTTATTTATCTTTCTGTCTTGCTCTCTGTTTTTTCTATCTCTTTTTCATGTTCTTTCTATATATTTTTCACTTTCTATGTCCTTCTATCTTTCTATATCTCTCTCAGTCTGTTTCTTTGTTCCTCTTTATTTATCTTTCTGTCTTGCTCTCTGTTTTTTCTATCTCTTTTTCATGTTCTTTCTATATATTTTTCACTTTCTATGTCCTTCTATCTTTCTATATCTCTCTCAGTCTGTTTCTTTGTTTCTCTTTATTTATCTTTCTGTCTTGCTCTCTGTTTTTTCTATCTCTTTTTCATGTTCTTTCTATATATTTTTCTCTTTCTATGTCCTTCTATCTTTCTATATCTCTCTCAGTCTGTTTCTTTGTTCCTCTTTTTTTATCTTTCTGTCTCGCTCTCTGTTTTTTCTATCTCTTTTTCATGTTCTTTCTATATATTTTTCTCTTTCTATGTCCTTCTATCTTTCTATATCTCTCTCAGTCTGTTTCTTTGTTTCTCTTTATTTATCTTTCTGTCTTGCTCTCTGTTTTTTCTATCTCTTTTTCGTGTTCTTTCTATATATTTTTCTCTTTCTATGTCCTTCTATCTTTCGATATCTCTCTCAGTCTGTTTCTTTGTTTCTCTTTATTTATCTTTCTGTATCGCTCTCTGTTTTTTCTATCTCTTTTTCACGTTCTTTCTATATATTTTTCTCTTTCTATGTCCTTCTATCTTTCTATATCTCTCTCAGTCTGTTTCTTTGTTCCTCTTTTTTTATCTTTCTGTCTCGCTCTCTGTTTTTTCTATCTCTTTTTCATGTTCTTTCTATATATTTTTCTCTTTCTATGTCCTTCTATCTTTCTATATCTCTCTCAGTCTGTTTCTTTGTTTCTCTTTATTTATCTTTCTGTCTTGCTCTCTGTTTTTTCTATCTCTTTTTCATGTTCTTTCTATATATTGTTCTCTTCCTAGGTCCTATCTTTCTATATCTCTCTCAGTCTGTTTCTTTGTTTCTGTTTATTTATCTTTCTGTGTTGATCTCTCTTTTCTTGATCTCTCTGTTTCTTTCTCTCTCTTTCTATGTCTTTATCTTTCTTTCTATCGCTTTCTTTCTTTTTATTTTCCATTTCTTCTTTCTCTTTCCCTCGTTTCAGGCGTTCGTTTTCGTTTGACACTCGCACCTTCTGTATACGGTAGTGGGGCCTGCCCAATTCCTGTGGCGCATACCCACCTGAGGAGTTTTGCACGACGGAGCACAGGTTACCGATAGCTTAAACAGCTTCGCTGTAAAGAGAACGGAGAGAGCGCGTGCCGGTTCATGATGATGATAGCTTTTTACCATGGAGCACAGGTTACTGACAGCTTAAAGAGCTTCGCTGGAGAAGTGCAAGTGTCGCGTTTGAAACAATGGAAAGCCCCGTGTAAGCGTTGAGCAACATCCCCGATAGACACTAGGAACAGAACAGGTACATACGCGGTAACCTTGGGGCCTTGAAGCTAGGGAAGGTTGAAAGCTCGTGCGTGGCATCGTAATCAGATCTAAATAAATGAGTCATCTCGTTCTGGCACAGCACCCCATCAGAAACCGGAATCTGAGGAAGTCGGAGCCGTGAGGGAGTCGGAGCCGTTCATGCGGCGCCGTGGCTTAGTTGGTTAAAGCGCCTGTCTAGTAAACAGGAGATCGTGAGTTCGAATCTCACCGGTGCCTCAGCAATTCTTTTTCTGTCCATGCGCTCAAATAACAGCATCTGAAGGAAGAGTGAGCGGGAAAGGTCCCATCCCCTGAATTTTTTTCTTCAATAGGCGCTGTCACAGTTGCTCTGTCTGTATCTCTTTTAACGATTTTTTTTTACTCCAACAGCACTTCCGTTCATCGCATTCGCTTTACGATAACCTATGTTGTTATTGGCTAGTCACCTACTACGGTTTTTGACGTCGTTAAGGTACTTCGTCGCACCCACTTACGACATCGCTAGCGCGTCAAGGAAAATGAGTGTTCTAAACGGCTCCACTGCGATTTGCACCCATACCAGTTGAGCAATGTGCTTTTTGAGAATTCAACGTGCATACGACCGAGTTATCTCGCAGCAACAATTTAGGTACAATATATTGCACAATATATTGGTACAATATATTGTGCAGTACACAGACTGTGAGATCAGTGCCATCTGTACATATGTTTCGGAGTCCATAATGAATCATTGCTGCACTAGGCGTTGATTGCGTTCTGTGCATCACAGAAATTCTTCTTCACAAGATGGCGAATTGTTTGCGTTCAATTTCTCGCTTACATGACGCGGTCATAAAAACTGCGTCAGCTGCAGAAAAGAGACACACATAGCAAGTCTCAGGCGTCAAGAATCGGCTCATACATCTTTATGATACTGCCCAGGTCCATATGGTTCCCATAATACGATATCGGCTATCCATGTTTGTTCTCTTATCGACTCTACTGTCTTCCTATATCAATGTTACGCCAATCATTTTCCATTCCATCGCACGTTACGCGCTTCTTAACTTCTAGAGTTTCTCCTATTCTAACACCTGGGGTTCTTTAACATGCACCCTAATACAAGTACACAGGCCTCAAACACTTTCGCCTCTATCGAAAATGCGGCCGCCGCGGCCGCGACCGTCGCGTCAGTAGTCGAGCATCTTAACAACTATGGTGGTTAAGGTGCTCGACTGCTGACGCAAATGGTCGCGGCCGCGGCGGCGCATTTTCGATAGAGGCGAAAGTGCTTGAGGCCTGTGTACTTATATTCAGGTGCATGTTAAAGAACCCCAGGTGTTAGAAAGTTCCGGAGCCCTCCACTACGGTGTCTCTCATAATCATACCGTGGTTTTGGGACGTTAAACCCCTACAATTATTATTAACTTCTAGAGTCTATTTATTCTCCATGTTTCTGTCACATAAAGTAGTAGCGGTAAAACGCAATGGTTGTACGTACACTTTCCACTTTAGGGACAGCGTCGAGTTGCGGGTCTTGAGCTGGGAATACCTACCGTGTGCGCACCAGCACCTCTTGAGACCGAAGTACACGTACTCTTGCACAATTTCTATGGAGTCCGGTTGTCGGTCGAGAACTCTCTTTCACGGTGCCTCGTAAGATTATCTTTGAACGCTGCACATTTATAAACAAACCCATCTTAACACTTCCTGTGCTTAGGTCTTCAATCAATCATATTTTTATTTTTGTTGCAGTTCGTAGTCATTATTGCTGATGAGCGCGTTGCGGCCTGCAAATCATAAGTTGCTGAGATATTCTCCATCAATCTTCTTTCTTTTTAAATCCAAATCAAATTATTTGAATATTGCATCAAACCATGCAGCGAAAACATTGGACACATTGTACCTCTCATGCCCATACCTTTCCTCGATCACAATTTTTCTGTTTTTCTTGAGGAGAAACGGGGCAGCTGACAAATGCTTGTAGATGTTGGCTGAGGTATTCAAATAGGTTTCAAATGATTCTTCACGACGCAACGACTACAAAACTACTCTGCTTTCTAAGCTTTCTAAAGTCGAATGTGTCGCTTATAGCGCTTGAAATTATCTTCACGAATGTTTTGTACAATACTGAAAGTAAGCTAATCGGTCTATAGTTCTTGAATTCTTTTACGTCTACCCTCTTCTCTATTAATATCAAGTTGTCGTTTTTCCAGCTCGCTGATACATTTGAAGTCTTAACAGCTAGGGTGGTCGATAAGGTTAGAAATTTGCGCTTGTCTCTGTCTTTATCAACGTCCCTGTTTTCGTATCCGATGTAAAACTATAATATTATGTAGCCTGTATGGTGCCGCAAGCTTGTCATCTATAAAATCTCCTCCATCTCCGGTTAATCGACTGTTACGCGGCTACGCGGCTGCTTTTCCGCGGGACATACCTTGTAGAACCCTTCCAGCCTCAGCAATATAGTTGCACAAGAAACTTCAGCGTGCTGTTCGACTTTGATTTTACTCAAGGATGGATTACTTATCTGTGAACTATACAGTTCACAAGACAAGTATTCCGCCACCTCCAATATGTCCCTGAATTTGCTAATAGATAGTCTTAGTTGGACGTCCAAAGCAGCGTTGAGTACACAGGATGACAACCGTTATCAATGACTGCCTGCGTATGCAAAAGTGCGGCGAACGCCCAACTGAAGCTCTCCATTAACGCTGCCTTGCTTATTTTCCACAGCATGCATTTTGGTCCCACTTATACAGAGTATCCTTTTAGCTACTTTAATTCTGCCGCCTTTTTATACTGCTGCATCTCTCTCTTTGGCGCTATAGTTCCTTCTGTCACTCAGTTTACTCTCTCAGCTTTAACTCCACGCCAAATTATATTTCATCTCTTGAGGCAGTTCCTCTCAACTGTTGTCTTTTCTTTGTTAAGTCAGATGGCCGACAGTTATTTAGAGCGACTGAATGGGCACCAATAGATGGCAGACGGAGCCGAGAACGGCAGAGGGTTAGATGGGGTCATGCAATCAAGAAATTTGCAGACATATAAAATGAAACGAGCTCTCGCAGGAAAGGGTGAATTGGCGATGAATGGGAGATGCCTTCGCAGAGATAAATGAATAATCGCAGAGTAAAAACGCGAGCGACGAAGATGACGCGCATTCACGCGAAAGAAAAAAAAAGCTGTCGACTGCCGTTACGCCATGTAAGGCTCGACGTCATGATAACACAACACTCGTAATTACTTCTGTATGCTCTTTTGAAAATTCAACTACTATTACAAATAACTTTTCAACCTATGAGCCACCCGATTCCTGTCCTACGCTCCAATGTATTTGCGTACCATTTTGTGAGCAAGCATCATCATCGTCATCATCTGAATGCCATGTTCTATTCTTTTCGCCACGAGACCTCGTGAAAGTGTGCGGCTTCTAACTGGATGACGAAAATTCGTGTGACCTTTCTGGTCGGATTTCGAAAAACGGCCACTGCCACCTCTCGAGCAGCCATCGACCCAGACGTATTGGCTTCAGGTCATGCTGTTCTATGCCATGCTGGTCCTTCCAGTCACTCCCGGATTGCTTATGCCACCGTGGTTCATTGACAGCTGTGATGGAGACTCCAGCGCTACCATCGCAAGTGTTTTCGTCATCCCAGACAGAATGCGTAGGATCAGCGGCCGTACTCCAACGCGAGTCTGTTGACGCAACATCCGAGCAGCCACCTGTCACCCAACCAAGGACACCGGTCATTTTTGTCATGGAGCTTGCCCACGCCGTTACTCAAGCACTGCGCACCAGGTCACCTTGGGCTTCGAACTTCCCGACACCGCCAACTTCGTGTGACTCCTAAGACCCAGCCCGAAGCCGCCTGCTGCAAAACTTGTGAAAGCTTCTACCATCAACCTTCCAGAACGATTATGGCAGCAGCGTGAGCAACACCACCGCTAGTAGCAGCTGCTGCTGCAGAGGCACGAAGGCGAGTGTCCAGACAATTGTGCTGTGCACGTGTTTATAGGAGACTTGCGCCGGTTGCCGTGATGACTGCCGTGTGGTCAGGTCCATGCGCATCGGAGGCTACTACGCCCAGTTTCGTCCTCGCTTTGTGTTCTTAGCGAGGGGGAACAATTTTCTACCGATGTGGCTTCATGTCTTAGAGTTATTCATTGCTTTCAGATTTCATTCATAACTATAATTATTAATTGTACAAATAAATGTTATCTATCGAAATCTCTTGATCCCATTTTTTTTTTGTACAACATCCTTCAATAGCGTCTCCTCCCAGCTGTGGAATACATAAGTACAGCGCACGTACGTCTCAACGGGAATTAACTGGGACGTCCCAGTATTCAAACTACAGCACTGGTGTCGCATCATCGTAGCTTTAGATTCAAAAGTGATTGCGGATTGTGACTGGCCGAATATCATTGATTTTTATTTATTTATTTGGTTTTTGTTTGTTTGTTTTTTAACAAGAAAGTGTTTTATGCTGGGGACGCCTACGGCTCCAGTTACGTATTTCCGTCACAGATATGACGTTGTAAACATACACTAACAGATGGCAAAGAAAAAAACTAGAAGAAAAAAGTCGGCCGATCCCACGCGTTGTGGGAATAGGTTTCGTGCGAAGCAGCCAGCTAGTACTTCTATGCTGTATTTTATGGCTTTGAGCCAAGCGTTTTGAAGGCCGTCGCCCCGCGCGTTGCGATGCGAACGCACCTCTACAGGGGCTGTCTCTCGGGCGCGAGCGCTTATCTAATGATGGGGGCGGTTTGGACGTCATTTGCTCTCACCGCAAGTTTCCGTTGACGTTACAGAGAGCACGAAGGTCACTTCGCTCGCTGCAGCGGCCGCGTTTCCGAAATTAGCGCGCTGCTCACACACAAAGAAGTAACAATTGTGACAGCTGTTAGTTCGCGCTCGTCCTGTGTACTTTTCTTGCGTCCTTTCTGTTTTAGAGCGCGCTGCAAGTTTCGAGCTGCTTGCCGTTCTTCGCCTGACATTAGAATTTGTTGCTATAGCATTCATTTCTTCGCCCTTGTGGCGAAACAATGCACAAAAACGCTCAACTACCCCAGTGAAGACACGTTTCACTTTCGTGTTATACCGATTCCTATGAAAGGGGGATCAGCCATGTTTTTTGTTTACTGTACCGAAAGGTTGACTTCTAAGAATGCGCTGCGTCATATGCGGTTTATAAGTTTCGCTACGATATTCATGAGAATTAAAAGACAGTCACGCCAAGGAAAGTTTCATGTCGTTTACAATGAACGCTATTTGTCAACTCAGGAACAGTGTAATAATGTGCACATCGCGTTTCAAGGCGGTTCGACTAACACACGGTGCGTGACGAGCATGTATATTTGATGTGTACAATTAGACTTATCAAATATGTAAGCCCCTTGACATAGTCTATACTCGATACAATATGTCGTCGCACATACGTTGTTGCAATTTTAGGTCCACGGCGCAGTGCATGACCTGTCCGGCTTTGAATGGACCCCGAAACGGCTTTGACGATTTTTTATAAACGCAGTGAGCCGGTAAAGCAAGTCTCAAGATTCATTTGCAGATCGATTTATGGTCTCTGCGATTTATGCTCTCTACGAGGTACGCTGACGACAACAAAAATCGTAGCAGTCGAGTCGTCGATGACGACATCGTTCGTCGTCAACCGAATGGGATGCATAGAGGGACACGAGGACACATGTCAAACACAAGATCGAGCGCTTGACAGCTGTAGCAGTAAAAACGAAATAAATCAAGCATAAAAAGGCGAGAAGGCCACTGAAACGAACGCGAAAAAAGAAGGGTCGAAGCTCATCGAACCTTTACCGTTTGCTGTTCTTCGGATCGTGAAATAGTAGCGTGAGAACCGCGAAATAAATAACTTAAAAAAATTGGAACATAGGCACCGGCGAGATTCGAACTCACGATCTCCTGTTTACTAGACAGGCGCTTTAACCAACTAAGCCACGGCGCCACTGACGCTACATTGAAACCTTGCACGCATCGTATCGTGTTCGATATTTAGCAACTATTTACGTTGCAGCTCGCACGCTTTCCGCCTCCCCTGCGGCTGCCAGCCTTGAAAGGCAGTGCACGTTTCGGTCCCGTTTTGTACCAAGAGTAATCGAGGATTCTTACGCAATGCTCTACCGGTTCGTTCCATCGCTTCAAACGGGATTTTCACGCCTTCGTCACTCTTTTCCTAGGTTCGTTCCAGCCGTCTCATTATGGGGCAATAAGCTTTCTCGCAAGGAACAAAAAAAAAAGAACATTACCGTATCCTTGCCGAAATATCAATAATAGACACGCGTTCACATACATTTCTTGATCTCAGAGGTAGCAGAGAAAAGAACGAGAAGCTTTGGTTTTTCCGGCAACGGTTATTTCTTCACATACGTATATACAATCGATATTTTATTCTCTTGACCCCGGCGTTTCCAAAATGTGTATCTGTATCATTTCAACGGCGCGCACCGGTTAAAAATTAATCGGCACTCCGAGTATCCAAAGGGGAGCTTCGTTCCTTATATGCCCGACTTCTTGGTTGGCTGGCATTTCTTGTATTTCCAAAACAATCTCTGTCATGCCTGGGATTAAAATCACAATTCCTTTGGCACCAGGGGATAGCTCCTACATGATTCAGAAACGAGTTAATGATGTTAGAGAATGAATGTTGCATGTCCGTTGATCGTCAACGCGGAATAGCATTTACGCTATGGAGCATTAAAAAAAGTAAAGGATCCTTGAACAGGCACAGGCGGGATTCGAACTCACGATCTCCACTTTTTCTAGACAGGAGGTATAATCAAGTGAGCCACGGCGCCACTTGAAGGGACACGAGTCCCCCGTATTGTCGTTGCTGGTGCAGTATTGTGATTAACGAACTACCCAATTTCATAAGAACTCATTGCGTTCCAACGTACGAGGTTTCAATTTCACACGCCGCGTACACTCGCTCTGAGAGCTCACCACGGGGAAAAAAGGGGCAACCAGCATCCGCGCATGCGCACGTGCGTGTTCTTAGGTCGATTTTAACGCCGCCCCTGGTAAAAAAATTCGGCACATCCCACGCGTTGTGGGAATCGGTTTCATGCGAAGCAGTCACCGATCACTTCTATGCTGTATTTTATGGCTTTGAGCCAAGCGTTACGAGGTGGATCGACGTGCTTTTGTAAGTGCAGTAGCTGTGTGCACATCGCGGGCTTACCAGGCACGTCGACAACACTGGCGTTTAAAGGGTAAGTTATGGTGCGACGTAACGTCAGCCCTCACGTTAGAATGCGTGAGTATTATGGAAACTAAGCGCACTTTACGGTGCAATCACGTGGATATCATACGTTAGTTTAATTAATCTATTCCTACGGGATCGAGCAGTGCTTCAATATAGCTTGTTGGATCATATAAATACCAATGTAATGTTTATTAGACTGCTATAAAGGCGCAGCCAACCCTGGAACCAGAGACGTCAGTATCTATTGCGCCAGTATCGTAGGAGTACATATATATAGTGTTTATTGCTTTGTTGTAAAATTGGATGGCCAGCACCACAACCGCAATTGACGTTGCACCGACATTACGTCTGCATAGGCTGTTTTTCCAAAGCAGTTTATAGGCCTGGCGTGTCTCTGTGGCAGAATACCTGATTGCCACGCAGAATGCTTGGGTTCGATTCCTGCTGGGATCCTAATCTTATTCTTTCCATTCGTCGGGTCAACGCTGCCGATGATAGATACGAAGATAGAAACGCTAAAAGTGACAGAGGTTCGCTAAGAAATTCTTCGCATTTAAAAAGGTATAAATGAAAAAGACTGGATCAGAAGGCAGAAGAAGATAGAAAGAGCGCAAGAAGAACGCATCAAGGCTGACAGTGTATCAGTACGCTACCTCTCTGTTTGTTGCAGAAAAGGATTGTCATTTTTCGAGGAGCACGTGTAATCATGCCAGGAAGTTATGTCACGCTTTAATGTTTCCTTTGATAATTTTTCCTGCAACATATATACCTTTCGTGTGGAATAAAATTTCATTCGGAAGCGTGGTTCAAAGTCAGCGCTTGTCCGTGTCGTTACGTAGCATTGTCACCATCAGAAAAAGACACGCTGTTTCTTTTGCACTATACACGCCGCGGTGGTCTAGTGGTTAAGGTGCTCGACTGCTGACCCGCAGGTCGCGGGGTCGAATACCGGCCGCGGCGGCCGCATTTTTGGTGGAGGCGATAATGCTAGAGGCTCGTGTACTTAGAATTAGGTGCACGTTAAAGAATCCCAGGTGGTCAAAATTTCCGGAGACCTCCACTACGGCGTCTCTAATAATCATATCGTGGTTTTGGGACGTTAGACCCCAAGAATTCTTGTTATTCGTTTTCACTACGCAGAAAGAACTAGCCCAAAGCTTGACATTACTGAGAAAGAGTGACAGTAAAAAGAAACAACGAAAAATACAAAAAGAATCCGGCTGTATTGTTGAAAAATGATAAACATGGGCGGGCACGCAACAAACCCCTCGACTACTGCTTTTATTACATTAGCAATCTCATTGAGGGTTGTTATAAAGGCAGCGAAGTGGAACGGCGAAGAAATGCTTACATTTAGATTGTTCCCAGATTGGAATAACTATCTAACTTTTTGGTTTAGTCCTTCCCTTGTGTGCTATCTGCTCTCTGTCGGCATACCATTTGAACTGTTGTTAAAGCAATTATTGTATCATTATACGATAATATAATAATCCTTAAATAAATATTTTCATAGCCCATCGAGCTCTGCTGACTTTTATGGATCAAACGGATCTGGCCACCAGTTCAGAGACGTTTTTTTCGTGTTCTTACTTGTAACATGTAACGAACGTTAAATTGCTACGACTACGGAAAGCCAAAACTTCTAACACAGTTGGCGTTGCCCCAGCACGGAGCTGCTCTCAGAATTCGCACTAGGCAGTATCGTAATCGTCGGTACATTTTCTTCATTAACCTCAGTTATGTCTGTAACTACTTACGTACGCCACGACAGTCGATTTTGTTTCGCATCATCTTATATAGCACAGTGTTCTGCTGCAATTTCTGCCGCCATACAGAACCGATTTAGTTAGCGCTGCCGCGTCATCATGATGAGCATGCAGGAAACCTTAATTAACAGAGATTGTAAGGCTGCTCGACTAAAAACTTGGAGGACGCTTGAACTTTGCCTTTAAGAGTAGAACACGATACTGTAATCGGGGCCCGTTCGCATCCCTTTCTCAGTCGCTATAGCTTCTCAGCGGACACTGCGCGGCAAGGAAAGAAAAGTCTGTGCGCGTAACACTTGAAGTTTTCAAACTATCCTAGAATGCCTACTGCAAGTACAGTTGCGAAGTGCCCGCTACGCCATAATTCTTTCCGGTGCGAATGGGCCAAGTACCCATTACACGTCCGTAAGGCAACACGTGCAATTGCGTAGCTGCGCATTTTGTTGATGCTGTTTCTGATAATGATGATTATTATGCCTGTGCGCTTTGTAATTGGTTGGCCTTTAAGCCAACCACTCGCCTCGCAATTAACCTTATTTGACGCCTGGTGCGATTCTACATTTTTCCACGCAATATTACACGCGTTGAGACGACTCCTCGAACCACGTGACATTCTTGTAGGGTTTTTTTTCCGAAACAACTTCAAGTACGGGGGTGGCTCTGTGGTAGAACCGCCTGCTTGCCCCGCATAAGTCCTGGGTTCGATTCCCACTCGAACCGAACATTTTTATTACTCATTTCTTTGCATCTGTCTCAAATTTTCGCTACCGGATGACGTCGATTTCTCGCTCACAACCAACGACGCCAACGCCGACACCGACAGCGGAATTACTGCGAGACGAGCTCCTTAACGCTATCGCGTTAAAAGAGAAGGGGCCAAGAGGAACCATAAAAAAATCACAGCATATCCACGGGGTGAATGACGATGAGTGGGGCGAAGCTCCGGAGGGAATCATCGGTAAACCGTGAAACCCTTCCGTGAAATTCGCCCAGTACATCATATAAAGAGTGTGAAACAACCTGTATATATTGAACATCAAACTTTTATTGTACTGTTGGTTTACGTGGTCCCTTCATTATCACCGGTTTGTGATCGGTAAAATGCAGGGAAAGTGTCCGCTCCCGAGCGAAAGAGAAAGCGCGCCAAGAGCGAGCGCCTTGTCTACCTCCATCCGGCGACTCCGAGCGAAAGAGAAAGCGCGCCAAGAGCGAGCGCCTTTTACGATCGCAGGCATCCAATGACATGCGCCATTAGCATTATACAAGCGTCATGTGTCATCTTTAAACAGCAACTCTAAGAAATACATGAAACGCCATCTAGTGAGCAATTCATTAAACTAGAGCTGGCTACATACATACTACTACAGAGGGAACGACCCACACCCTAAGGAGCTTCGCCCCTAAAACTTTTTCCATAACTCATGTATATTATTGTTCGTAGTTCCTAAATGGCATTAATAATAATAATAATAATAATAATAATAATAATAATAATAATAATAATAATAATAATAATAATAATAATAATAATAGTGAAACAACAAGTAAATCATTCATTTCACATACCGAGGAACAAACATGTTATTAGTGATAGGGCACGCCAAAAAAGTATCAACACTAACATGACGACTGTGCAGGACGACGTCGACGGCCATGGCAGAACAGACACAATGAAGATGACAGTGATCGCATGATGGCGACGCCGACAGCGACGAAGACAACTTCACGCTTCCTCAACAAGACATAAATAAAAACAAGGACACTGAGACCATGACAAGGTTCGCTCAGAAAGAAATAGTAAGTAGCATGAATACGTACGAATACGTTGCCTATCTTATTTAAATAAATATTATTAGAAATACGCACATTGACAAGAAAGCAAGATAGATAAACGAAAGTGGTGGAATTTTAAGGACTCGTTTTTCTTTGTTAGACACAATATTAATGAGAAATAACAGACAATAGTATCAAGGAAAGTATAGGGGATGTTATTTGTAGCAATTATGATATAAACGTCAAGAAAATAAAGTGAACGAAAAGATAACCTGCCGCCTGTAGGGACCGAACCTAAATTGGTAGAGAGCGTCGGGCGCGTTATTCGAAGGTAGCAGGTTCGGTCCCTGCCGGCGGCAAGTTATCTTTTCGTCCACTTCACTTTCTTCACATTTATATTCTAAATACTACAGATAACACCCCCTATTGGCCTCGAGGCCCACCACTGGAAACACCGGCGCCACCGTCGGCGTGACGTGCTTGGCAGGATCACGTGGTCTCAGCGGCCGCGTCGGCTGCTTGTGGCGCACTGCCGCGTGCTTTGAAAACGAGTTTCAAGTCCCACATGCGCTGCGGTCTGTTCAAATTCGGAAGTTTTCTCTCATTTTCTACTCAATTGAAACCATTGTAATAGAGTGGCTGCCTCCGAAGGCGACGAACATGGGGCTCTACCGCTCGGTGCCGCAGTGCCGCGCTTACGCAAAGGAGCCCAGTGTCAGCCTGCACTGGTAACCGCGGGACAAGAAACAGCGTGAATCATGGGTTGTAATGCTAAGAACCGGCAAGTAGCCATCCGCTACGAGTCTTGTGTGCAACAAGCACTTCCGCGACGAAGACTTTTGTTACTGCTTCGGGCCTGCGATGTTCGGTGAGTAGCAGACAGCGCGCACTGAGACGATGGCTCGCGCGCGCTTCCCGCCGGCAAATGATGCTTATCTGCCACAGGATGGTAAAAGCGCTACCTTTTACCACGTGCGATGCCATCTCAGAACCCTCCATCTCAGAACCCTCTTGATCGTCGGCCCCGTGCTCAGCGTCCACAAAATCGGCTGCAGATCCGCAAGTCATTGTTTAGACGCGTTAAATTAAAAAACGCACAGGGTCCCTTATGCATTCGTTAAAGATGACTAGAAGGCGAAAGCCATCTTCTTTTTGTCAGTCGATGTACTGATTCTCCCGTGCACCCCTCCAAAATCGTTCTGCGCCTAACGCGGTTTTGCACGGTCTCCGTGACCGATCACGGAGGCAATGCAAAGCGACCATGACGTGTGAATACGTCATCATGTGATGTCACATTATGTGGCGTCATAGTGACGCTACATATTTTGGCGATCTGTGACGTCATGATGACGTCATATGGCGACACCATCACGTGACGATTATTTTTTGCATCACTCGTGTTGACGCCGCCGACGCTGGACGCCGACGGGCAACCTTCCTATTTGATGAGGCATGCATTGCTTCATAAGCTACATAAATTTTGCATTGCCTCCGTGATCGGCCCACCGGCCAACCCCATGTATTTTCTTGGAGCCTCATTTATTTGCGTGGGAAAAATGCCACCCTGTTGGCGTTAGACAGGACACTGCTGCCAAAATTGCTTGGGTACATGCCAAATAATTACTATCCTGTTTTGCGGCTGTTGGTTGCTGCAATAACTTCTATTTTATTCACCGCTATTTCAAGTTCATGTGGGTCCTAGTTCACAGCCGACGTTTGCAGAACAAGTCCGCAAACGTTACTGTATTTTCTTTCTTTTCCTAGGCGTCGCATGCTACTACATCCTCAGTCTCGTAGACTGGTTCTTCTTCCACCAGCAATCTCGAAGTCGTGAAGCTTTGGTCTATGAATTTATTGATGACAGAGGGCGGCAAGTTCACTGGAATGCAAACGGAACGATAATTAAGGAGCATTAAAAAAAGGCGTCGCATTTGCTCACGTTTTGTGTGAGCACCAAACGAAACGAATGCGCGGAATAAAGAAACATAAGCAGCGGCATTTGCCCGCTGAGAAGACCGATCAATACGCAGTGCGAGACAACTTGTCAAATGACATTGAAACGTACCCGAATTTAGACCAAAAAAGAACAAAAAAACATTGAATCATCGGGACAGCACATCACAAAGTTGCCATGCGCACCGAAGCCGCAGTTGTAAGGAAATTGTTTTTGAACTGCTCTGATAGCGTCCGCGCAACAGTAGTTGTTTGTTTACTCACAAATTCTCACATTTTGCGGCCTAAAGTTCACAGCGCGGTGCCAAAATTCTCTCGTAGCAAAAGCGAAACCATCAGTACGAACATACATGCAGACGCTCATACATGCAGAGGCACCGTCAGTCGTCGCGAACCCGTGCGATCGCTGGCTTGGGGCTTCTTTCTGTTATGCTCCGTTTGGTTATACAGGCAGTCTACCCTAACGAGATATTTCACATAGTTTGCACTCAGCGAGTGACCACCTTTCACGCAAGAAGCCGGTTCAGGGGTCCGCAACGCGGTGACAGCGTGAAGCGGGTGCTCGGTTTTCTGCAAAGAGACAGCGACTGTAGACTATCTTGTGCTTTCAGTTCGTCGAAAATGATTATTTTGACATTAAAGAACACAGTTCATTTCGAAAGTACTTACAGAAATGCCCTGGAGGGCTTCCGCGAGGTGTTTTTGTAGAGCGCCGACAGCAAAACCTATGGGGAGCGCGCCGGCGGTATCCTGCCTAGCACGCAATCGAGGCGCGTCCGATAGAGGGCGACTCCGTAACTCCTCGAGGCCAATACTTTCCTTGGCATTACTGTCTGTTAGTTCTCATCAAGATAAATACAGGCATGCGAAGATTTCAAAAATAGATATTGGCAGAGAGGAACGTGAGTGACGTAGATGACCTTCGTTCTCGCGATAAAAAAAGACGATGTCTGCTGCCAATGCCTTCTCAGGTTATACGGCACAATAGTGCAGCACTCATTATTACTTCAGTATGTGCTTACACGTATTTAATTAATATTATAAAATAATTATCCAAGCTATCAAAGTGAAAGTATTGCTACCCGACTCTACAGGCCTGCGCCCCATTGTGGGCGCGTGCCATGGTGTCTGTCATCATCATCACCTCTTAACGTCGTTTTCCGTTCTTGTCGGCACGAGAGGTCACGCAGCGTGTTTCGCTTCTGACTGGACTTGGCCCTTCTCGCCCGGTTTGGAACAAGGGGCATCGGGACCCTTCAAGCTGCCTTGCATCCTGCCGTATCCGCTGGAACTACCACTCCTCTACGTGCACGCTGGTCCTTCCAGTCACTCGCGGATCCCTTATGCCACCGTGGTTCGTCGACAGCTGTGACGAAAACTGCTACGTCGCCATCCCCAGAGTTTTCATCTCAGCCAGAATGCCTCGGAACTTCAGCCATTCTCCAGCCCGAGTCTGTTGCCCCAACATCCGAGCAGCCACCTGTCAACCAACCAAGGAAATCAGTAACGTTTTTCTCGGAGCTGCCCACGCCGTTACTCGACCACTGAGCATCAGGTCACCTTGGGCTTCGAACTTCCCGACACAGTCACCTGTGCATGACTGCAAAGACCCAGCCCGAAGTCACCTGTCGTACAACCGGTCAATGCGTCAGCTATCAAGCCTCCGGAAAGATTGTGACCGCAGAATGAGCAAGGCCATAGCTCGGAGTGGCGGTCTTGTAGGGGCAGACTTGCTGGCGTCCAGGCAATTGTGATGTGCACATGCACTTGCTCCACTTGCGGGCATGACTTCCATGCGGTCAGGTCCATACGCATCGGACACAACTTCCCGCAGTTTGGTCCCCGCCCTGTGTGCTTAGAGAGGACGAAAACATTTTTTACCAATGTAGCTTTATTACTCTGTTTTGTTTATTGCTTTCAGATTTCTTTAATAACTGGTATCCTTATTTTGCACAAATAAATGTGACCTCACGAAATCTCTTGATCCCGCTTTTTGAGTATAACATCCGCCAATAGCGTCTACTCCTAGCTCTGCGTGACGTAAGCACAGCGCACGTACGATCTAAAGGGAACTAGCCGGGACGTCCGAACAGTCAAACTACGGCACTGGTGGAATCCTCGTAACATCGAATTCGTAAATGCATGCAGCTAGTCATTGGCCAGCCATTATCGTATTTATTTATTTATTTATTTATTTATTTATTTATTTATTTATTTATTTATTTATTTATTTATTTATTTATTTATTCTATCAATGTCAATTCATACTACAGAGGGAAGTGGTCGTTATTAGATGGTAAACAGAAGTGTAAGTAAAATGTATTAGCTTGAGAAACACAGTCGAGATTCAAACTTGCAATAACCTGTTTAAGCCATGGCGCCTTTGTAAAATAAACGACTCCCTCGGCTACTCGTTCCTTGAACAGTAGTCCACTTACGTGGGCCATTTTATAAAAAGACATCCACACGTTACAGTTCACGCGCTTTCAACTACCCATGGCTGCCAGTCTGGAAGGTTAGTGAGCTGACAAAAAGAACAAAAAGGGCTTCGGAGGTTCTTGTGCAAAGCTCTTCCAGTGCCTTTTATCGCTTGAAAAGCAAGATAACGCTTCTACTCGCCAGTGTTGCTTGCTGTTGAAATATAGCAAAAAGTTCATTTTCCGACTGATGGCTTCTGAGAATTCTCTACGTAACGTGTGGTTTAGAAGTGAGGCGTAGTTTCTAATTTTATGAAGTATCGCAGAAATGTGGTGGATATGCATACAGAAGCTTTAACGGCTCCTTTAGCTAGGATTGAGGGGAAAAAAACCTATTATCTCACCACAACCGCGTCAAATTCACCTTCCACATTTATGCACGGCGAGAAATCGGTGGTATGCAGCGCAGACACCGCCATGGACGAGACAAAACATCTATATAAATGACTTCTTGAGCTTACATTCGTGTATTATTAACATTAACTACCATGGTATCTGGTTGAACAAGCAAACACGAACACATCTCACTCGATGAAACCGAATATTTCATTTCCAAAAGCTTCGGTCAAGGGGTCAGCACGCAAGCGTAACTGCCCTATCTCTCAAATCTCCGTCGTGAATTCTGTCAAAGCCATTCTGGTAAACCTATACGTTCTACGGGCAATGCACCAGGTGATAATATAAATTCGCATGCGCGTCGCCGCGTTCACGGAGCGACTTAATAATAATATCTGGGGTTTAACATCCCAAAACCACCATATGATTATGAGAGACGCCGTAGTGGAGGGCTCCGGAAATTTCGACCACCTGGGGTTCTTTAACGTGCACCTAAATCTAAGTACACGGGCCTCGAGCACGGAGCGACTTGTCAGGGTAACTTTTTGTTCAGACTTTCTTGTAACAACTCGCTCCCCTCTGTAATGCCAACTGACAATTACTTTGGTTGCGAAGCTATAAATTAATAATTAAAATAATAAATACTCGTTAATGAAGAGCGAATGTGGCTAGCCAATGACAAGTCACATAGATACCAGTGTAAAGCTACGAGAATCCGAGCACCCTGCGATTAGTGTTGCGGAATGGACGCCTCCATTCCATTCCAATTCCATTCCGGGAAATTATAACTTGCCGCAATTCCATTCCTTTCAGTTCCTTGGAATAAAAAAACTTAGCCCATTCCGACTCCGGGAATGGCCGGGCAGTTCAATTCCATTCCTGTAATTCCTAAACCTAGGAGAGGCGTCTTGATAGTTTTATCGAGTCAAGAATAAACGCTCCATAAAGCTCTTGTCAACAGCTGCATTACGAACTGCAAAAGTACGCAAAACACATTACCAAGGTCGAGGGATAGTAGCTTGGTGACATATCTCGTACAGTACGACCACCCTACTAATTCCTATAGGGGCAGTTCTACCGCTACCTATAGTATTTGCATGGTCGGCATGTTTGAACAAATGGTGATGTTTTAATATTGTTTAAGCTTAAATGTGTTAATGCTAAAATGACGAAATAGCATATTTTTATGCTGACAAAAGTAGTGTTCAAGAAGACTAAGCAGTTTTGCCACGCGTCTGGAGCGGTCGTGAATATGGTGAAAACTAAGATTTGGTTAATGGGGAACAAAACCCCCTAGATCAGCTGGTATTAGTTGGAACAGTGCACCGCTCGGGCACCTTGTGCCTTTGCATCGAATGCGGAACACTGGGCCGCACTGCTCGTCAGCACTCACGCTTGTCAAGCGCGCCTCGCAAGCATGGATGGGGTGAGGAGAAATTTCTGTGTTCGCCCGTGCGCAGGTATGCAGTGGAATCCTTGTCGCAAAGGTTATTTACGTGTGTCAGGTACTAAACTGCTCGTGAGATAAAGATTAGGCTGTGCATAGAGTATTCGCCACTTTCGTGAGGGGGTGTCAATGGGAACCAACGCGCAGGGATAATTTGTTTCTCCCTTCAGTATCTGCTGAGATAATGCATTTGTTTGTACACTGACTTATGCCTCGGTTTGTAGTAGGCGCGTTGCTTATGAATGTACCGTGCTTGTAATAAACCAAGCCATTTTAAAAATGCTGCTTTATTGTTAAATTCGAGGCTCTGACTTACTAATGTTTTAAGTTTGAAAAACAGCGCGTAGACGAAAACATGCTCTATTTTCGGAAAAAGGCGTAATTCCATTCCCATTCCATTCCGGACAAAAGGCGCTTAATTCCATTCCCATTCCATTCCGATGTCGCGAAAATGTGGAATGACTCCGGAGCCATCCCAATTCCGGAGTGGCAACTCCGCAACACTTCCAGCCATATATAGGACTTCTGGGGCACAGATACAGTGGATGTAGCTTGCAAGTGTTATACTCAGCAGGACGGGATCACAGATTTCGCTAGGTAACATTTATTTGTACAGCTTAATACTTATAGTTGAGAAAGACATATAAAAGGAACAAATAAAACGCAAAAATCAAACTAGGCGGGTAAAGAGCTGTTCGTGCTTCCAATCAACATCAGGCGAGGTGCGAGCGGCGGGAAGTAATCACCAAGGCGGCTGGGCAACACAGCATCGAAGTCGCCCCCACAACTGGCGCAAGTCTCCTGCACACATGGGCCAAGCACAAAGGCTCGGACGCCCGCAATTGTCCATCGAGTAGCACCAACAGCTTTTAGCAATTGCTCCGGTCACGTTGGCGTCGCAATCCTTCCGTGCTTGATGGCCGAAGCGTTAACCGGATTTACGACAGGCGGCTTCGGACTGGGTCTTGGCCGTCCGGCAAAGGTGACGGTGTCGGCAAATTCGAAGCCGAAGGTTGCCTGGTGCACAACGCTCGAGTAACGGTGTGGGCAGCTCCGAGGCGAACATTACCGACGTCCTTGGTTGGGTTACAGGTGGCTGCTCGGATGTTGCGGCAACAGACTCGGGCTGGAACACAGCCGATGACCCTGCGCATTCTGGCTGCGACGACGAAAACTCTCCCGATGGTAGCGCTGGAGTCTGCATCAAAGCCGAGGATGAACCGCGGTCGCATCAGGAATCCGGGAGTGACTGGGAGTACCAGCGTGCACACAGTGCAGAGGGGGTTCCAGCAGATACGGAAGAATCGAGGGCACCTCGAGCGGTCGCGATGGGCCTCGTTCCGAACCCGGCCGGGAATTGCATGCAAGTAGGCATCGCCCAGTCAAAAGCGAACCGGGTTGCACGAGCTCTCGTGCAGAAAAGAATGGAACAAGGCTTTAATATGACGACGATGATCGGCCTGTACCCGATGGCACGTACGCACAGTGGGGCGTAGGCCAAGAATCGGGTAGCCGTACTTTCAGTTTAGATGCTTAATAATAAATAATAATGAGTGTAGTAGTAGCGTAGTAGGCGGCGGCGGCGGCGGCGGCGGTGCGACAGCGCTCCCTCAAAATCTACTATATCAGCACATGACACGTAAACGAAGCTACTGTGTCGAGAAAAAACATTGGTTCACGCGTCAACGCATGCAGGCGTTAGTGATCGGGACGTTATAAAGAAAGCGGTGTACTTACGATGAGCTCCACTTCGTAGGAGAAGCTTGTTGTCGATTGTCTGTGACAAACACTTGTCGCGTATGGGGACATTGTCATCCCACACAGCTGTGACATCGGACACATGTCCACTATTATAAAGTGCGGCTCCTTTGCGCACACTGTTGCCGCAAAAGTAATTATCTGGGACGCGCACAACCGGCGAATCGCACGCGCGCAAATGAGGCGTCTGCTACGCGACCCGCGAGCGGTTCCAACGGCCGCCGCTACGCGGCTTTCAGTGGCGCCCCTATAGGCGCTGCGCATCGCGGATAGGCCTGCGTCCCATTGTGGGTGCGTGCCATGGTGTCTATCATCATCATTATCTTTTAACGCCGTGTTCCGTTCTTGTCGGCACGAGAGCTCGTGCAGCGTGTTTCGCTTCTGACTGGACTCGGCTCTTCTCGCCCGGTTTGGAACAAAAGGCATCGGGACCCTTCAAGCTGCCTTGCATCCTGCCGTATCCGCTGGAACTACCGCTGCTCTACGTGCACGCTGGTCCTTCCAGTCACTCGCGGATTCCTTATGCCACCGTGGTTCGTCGACAGCTGTGACGAAAACTGCCACGTCGCCATCCCCGGAGTTTTCATCTCAGCCAGAATGCCTCGGAACTTCAGCCATACTCCAGCCCGAGTCTGTTGCCCCAACATCCGAGCAGCCACCTGTAACCCAACCAAGGAAATCAGTAACGTTTTTCTCGGAGCTGCCCACGCCGTTACTCGACCACTGAGCATCAGGTCACCTTGGGCTTCGAACTTCCCGACACAGTCACCTGTGCATGACTGCAAAGACCCAGCCCGAGGTCACCTGTCGTACAATCGGTCAATGCGTCAGCTATCAAGCCTCCGGAAAGATTTTGACCGCAGAATGAGCAAGGCCATAGTTCGGAGTGACGGTCTTGTAGGGGCAGACTTGCTGGCGTCCAGGCAATTGTAATGTGCACATGCACTTGCTCCACTTGCGGGGATGACTTCCATGCGGTCAGGTCCATACGCATCAGACACAACTTCCCGCAGTTTGGTCCCCGCCTTGTGTGCTTAGCGAGGACGAAACTTTTTTTTTACCAATGCAGCTTTATTACTCTGTTTTGTTTATTGCTTTCAGATTTGTTTAATAACTGGTATCGTTATTTTGCACAAATAAATGTGACCTCACGAAATTTGTTGATCCCGCTTTTTGAGTATAACATCCGCCGATAGCGTCTACTCCCAGCTCTGCGTGACATAAGCACAGCGCACGTACCATCTAAAGGGAACTAGCCGGGACGTCCCAATAGTCAAACTACGGCACTGGTGGAGAATTCTCGTAACATCAAATTCGTAAATGCATGCAGCTAGTCATTGGCCAGCCATTGTCGTATTTATTTATTTATTTATTTATTTATTTATTTATTTATTTATTTATTTATTTATTTATTTTGTACAATACTGCAGACAGTAGTCCAAGCAGGAGAGTATGTACATAAAGAGACACACAAAAGGGAAAAAAATCAAACATTACTACGTAGCATGGGTGATGTGGATGGTAATGAATTCCACTCTGTGATTGTTCGCGGGAAGAATGAATATTTATACAAGTTAGTTCTTGCGAATACAGGCTCGATGTAATGACTATGCTTGTGTCGTGAGGATCGACCGATGTGCTTCTTCAAGTAACCGTCAGTTTTTATTCCAAGCTTACCAAAGTAAACAGAAGCCAAAAACTTCAAACGTGCCTCTTTTCTCCTTTCAGATAGTGGCTGTAATTCTGCTAACTGTAACAAAGCCGAAGGTGAATCAAGACGTCTGAAACGTTTGTAAACATAGCGGACAGCTAACCTTTGAATTTTTTCGAGTTTTTCTATGTTTACATGGGTGTAAGGATCCCAAACAGCACTGGCGTATTCCAAGGAAGGTCTAATCATTGTTTTTTATGTCATCAATCTGAGGGAAGGAGGGGATTCGCCCAACTTATGGTTCAGAAGGCCTAATTTTTTTCGGGCTGTGGAGCTTATGTTATTTATATGGGTCGACCAGTTAAGAGTGGAAGTTAATGTTATTCCTAAATATTTGCATGCCTGAACTTCTTCAAGGGGGGTATTTCCTATATGATACGTAAAAGGAAGTTTGTTGCATTTGTTAGTGATGCTCATGTGCACAGTTTTCTGCAGGTTAATTACCATTTCTCATTTATTGCACCATTCTGCCAATTTATGTAAAGTGCCATTCAGGTTGATCTGGTCAGATACAGAATTTACAGGCATAAATATGACGCAGTCATCTGCGAATAGTTTCAAACAAACAGACGAGTCCGCTACATCTTGAATGTCGTTAATATAAATGTTAAAGAGGAGTGGTCCCAAGACGGACCCCTGTGGAACACCTGAGTACACATCTAAGAACCGCGAGCTGGATCCGTCAATGTTTACATATTGTTTTCGATTTGATAGGTATGTTTTAACCCAGTGAATAATGTGCAAGGGTAAACCAATTGCTCTCATTTTTGATATTAACTTTGAATGCACTACCCTGTCAAATGCCTTGGAAAAGTCTAATAGTATTAGATCAATCTGACCACCTTTGTCAAGAACTTTGGTAAATTCATGAACTGTTGTGACTAATTGAGTTACAGTGGAGTAGCCATGTCGGAAGCCGTGTTGTGCATCAGTTATTACGTGTTTCTGCGCTAAAAAATCATTTATGTATTTTGCTAATATATGCTCAAGCATTTTACAGGAACAAGAAGTTAGGGATATAGGACGATAGTTATCTATCTGTAATGGGGAACCCTTTTTAAAAACAGGAATTACTTTTGCGACACGCCAGTCGTCAGGTAACGTGGCCGTATCGATAGACTTCTGAAAAATTGTTGCTAAAAGGGGAGCCACCTGTACTGCATATCTTTTAAGAAACGCGTTTGGAATATTATCCGGTCCTGGTGACTTCTTAATGTCTAAGCGAAAGAGAAGCTCAGTCACGCCTTCAGTAGATGTACTAACTGTGTTAATATTTTCGTTATCGTAGAATTCTTCGGAAAGCGACTGTGTCATCGGAGAGCATGGCTTCGTAAAAACACTTTGAAAAAACACGTTGAATGACTCAGCTATTTCTTTTTTATCGGTAAGGGCACTCCCGTTCACAAAAATTTGATTTATTTTGCGACAATCTTTTTGGGACAAAAACTGCCAAAATTTGGCAGGATTTTCCGTCACAAAGCGACCGAGCTTAACAGTAAAGTAGCGCTCTCTTGATTCTTGTAACTTAAGCAGTAGATCCAGAGCTAAACTTGAGATAAGGGTCCTGTCATATTTTTGTTTGCTATAACGTTTTATTCTACGTTTTAACTGAATAATTTTTCTCGTTATCCACGGGTTATCTCGACCTATCCTTTTAATTTTATCTGGAACGAAGGTATCAATGCAATGCTGGCAGCATCTTTTAAACATTGTCCACAATGTGTTGACGTTATCATCACATAAAGAAAAAAGGGTGTCTTCCAAATGGAGCATAATATTTGAGTCGTCAGCTGCATCGTAGTTTTTAACATTTATCGATTTAGGGTTGCATGAGTGAGGATTACGTCGAAGGACACACGTAAGATAGACTAAGCTATGGTCTGAAATGCCCTCGTGGACTTCTGCTGTACACTCACCAAGGCCAGTGGAGCATAGGACTAGGTCTAAGATCGAAGAGGATGTAGCAGTTACACGTGTAGGAAGCAGGACTGTTTGGCATAAGTTGTATGCCAGCATCATGTCCAATAAAGTTTCTGAACTGGTCACATCAGTGGGGCCACATGTCAACGTACACCAATCAATACTGGGAAGATTAAAATCTCCGGCAATGATTAGGTTCTGATCCCGGTATTTGTCTAGGTGATCGTACAGATCTAACAAGAAATTGGGATTAGCACCAGGCGGCCTGTACACTCCAGCCACTACGATCTCATTGCCTGATAAATTAATTCTACAAAAAACGCTTTCGTGGTCCGAGTCAATGGGAGGTAACGGTACCGACGGCAACGTGTTTTTAACAAGAATCGCTATTCCACCTCCTCGTGTAGCGCGGTCTTTGCGATAACATGTGTATGAAGGCGAGGAAAAGAAACTGTCAGGAATATCAGAATGAAGCCAAGTTTCCGAGATAACAGTGACATGGGGATCGTACGTGAGCAATGCATGCTCTAACTGATCCTTTTTATTGCACAGGCTTTGAGCATTAAGACAGAGCAGACGGAAAACTTTTTCTGTATGTTTATGTGGGGCTTGCGAACGTCAGTCATTCGATCTGCCAACTTTGTTTCTTGATAGTGTACGCTTCCTTATGGTACCTGCCCTTAGCAGAGGGATTCTGCTGTCCGTCGCGTCGTCCCACGTGAAGATTTTATCATTTATGAAAAGTTTATCATAGACAAGTTTAACTTTATCGCCGGGACGCCGATCAGAATTTATTGACTGCCATAGTTTCTTCCTTGTTCGCAGCGTTGCCTGTGAAAAGTCATGCGATACAGATACACCAGTATCTTTCAGCTTGAAACAGTTCTTAAAAATGGAAATATTTTCATTGTAGTTGTACAGTTTGATAATAATTGGCCTAGGTTCCTTACTGCGGTTACTGCCGATCCTGTGAATTCGTTTATTTATTTATTTATTTATTTATTTATTTATTTATTTATTTATTTATTTATTTATTCTATCCTCAATGTCAATTCACACTACAGTGGGAATAGTCATTATTAGATAGTAAACAGAATTCGTGTAAGTAAAATGTATTAACTTGAGAAACACAGTCGAGATTCGAACTTTGCGATAACCGGTTTAAGCCATGGTGCCCTTGGAAAATAAACGACTCCGTCGGCGTCTCGTTCCTTGAACGGTAGTCCACTTACGTGGGCCATTTTATAAAAAGACATCCACACGTTACAGCTCACGCGCTTTCAACTACCCATGGCTGTCAGCCTGGAAGGTTAGTGAGCTGCCAAAAAGGAAAAAAATTCGGCAGATCCCACGTACCTTGGGAATCGATGTTATGCGAAGCATGCACGGGTTGATGATGTGGCGTAATTTTTCACATTGAGCAAAACGTTATGGAATGACGCTATAGAGAAACGTGGAAGTGGTATACGCACACTCATCAGTTGAAGATTTGCATATGTATTATATAACCAGTTGTTTACAGTTGCGCAACGATGCGAACAGAAACATGGGTGTTACCGACACCATACGTGGTAAGCTGATATGTAGTGCTTATATTATTCAATACTGGATAGCGCGAATCCGAACAAGACAAAGAAGGAACACCGATGCGCAGGACAGGCGTTGCTCGCAACTAAGCTTCGTTCAGGAAAGTTTCCCTAGGTATATACAGTGCCGAGTGGCAGGCGGAGGCGCACTGCACATACGTTACAGTCACAGTGCAGTTGTTACGGTTATGCTTATACTTGTCCGTTATGACGGAGAACGCACGCACGCACAAACCCGTGTGCATGTGTGGAAGGGGTTCTTGATAGCTCTTGAACAAGGTCATCATCACCGTGATTAGTGAGCCCCAGCAGCTGGACCGGATTTGTTATTAGGATCTGTTCATGATCGCGGCTACGAGGGGTCTGAGTGCTTTGAAGTGCGAGGTATAGTACAGCTGGTGGAAAATCCTTGATGCCTCTTACGATGAAATGATCTATGATGCCTCCTGTCCTGGACGTGGCAGCGAGGTCTTTTGATTCCCTGTCCACATCCAAGCCGTCTTTGACGCAGTATAAGGAGCAGGCGTTGTTGGGTCTTGATAAATCAATGTTAAAGTCACCGGTAATGATGAGAGGCCTGGTACTCTCGGCAGATTTAATTTAGGAAGTTTTGATCTCGGTTTTTGCGTAATCCGCGTGGTCAACGATTCGGACCACGTGGACGAGTGGACGGTAGTTGAGCGTCTTCCAGGGCTGTTCTGTCTTCAGCTTCCTCCCTTTCCTTGCGTTCGCCGCGGTGGTGTAGCGGTTACGGCGCTCGGCTGCTGACCCGAAGGTCGCGGGTTCGATCCCGGCCACGGCGGTCGAATTTCGATGGAGTCAAAATGCTAGATTCCCGTGTACTGTGTGATCTCGGTACACGTTAAAAATACCTGAAGGTCAAAATTTCCGGAGCCCTTCTCTACGGCGTCTCTCATAATGATATCGTGGTTTTGGGACATAAAACACCAACAATTGTTATTATGATCATTTTCCTTGCGTGTCAGTGTGTGTGTTTTCGCGGTTACTGTGTTGGTTGAGACTCTGTATCACCTGTGGCACATACACACAAAACATGAACTCTTGTATGCGGGTGTGTGCCACACGTGACTGAGAGAAAGGGTTTCATGACGTACGCGACAGGTATTTTGCGTTATTCATGTCATGACCAGTGGATCGTGTTCGTCATATACTGATCCCCTGCTATGCCAATTTTGGTATATTACAAGTTATGGAGACGACCTGGAGAGCACCCGGACGTAGGCGGCTAGATAGATAGATAGATAGATAGATAGATAGATACGTAGATAGAAACCGCCAAAGTGCCTGAGGTTCGCTAAGAAATGCTTCGCATTTAAAAAAAATGGGCTTCGGAGGTTCTTGTGCAAAGCTCTTCCAGTGCTTTTTATCGCTTGAAAAGCAAGATAACGCTTCTCCTCGCCAGTGTTGCTTGCTGTTGAAATATAGCAAAAAGTTTATTTTCCGACTGATGGCTTCTGAGAATTCCCTACGTAACGTGTGGTTTAGAAGTGAGGCGTAGTTTCTAATTTTATGAAGTATCGCAGAAATGTGGTGGATATGCATACAGAAGCTTTAACGGCTCCTTTAGCTAGGATTGAGAAAAAAAAAAACCTATTATCTCACCACAACCGCGTCAAATTCACGTTCCACATTTACGCACTGAGAGAAATCGATGTTATGCAGTGCAGACACCACCATGGACGAGACAAAACATCTGTATAAATGACTTCTTGGGCTTACATTCGTGTAATGTTAACATTAACTACCATGATATCTGGTTGAACAAGCAAACACAAACACATCTCAATCGATGAAACCGAATATTTCATTTCCAAAAGGTTCGGTCAAGGGGTCAGCACGCAAGCGCAACTGCCCTATCTCTCAAATCTCCGTCGTGAATTGTGGCAAAGCCATTCTGGTAAACGTATACGTTCTACGGACAATGAACAAGGTGATAATACAAATTCGCATGCACGTCGCCGCGTTCACGGAGCGACTTGTCAAGGTAACTTTTTGTTCAGACTTTCTTGTAACAACTCGCTCCCCTCTGTAATGCCAACTGACAATTACTTTGGTTGCGAAGCTATGAATTAATAATTTGAGTAATAATTACTCATTAATGAAGAGCGAATGTGGCTAGCCAATGACAAGTCACATAGATACCAGTGTAAAGCTACGAGAATCCGAGCACCCTGCGATTAGTGTTGCGGAATGGACGCCTCCATTCCATTCCAATTCCATTCCGGGAAATTATAACTTGCCGCAATTCCATTCCTTTCAGTTCCTTGGAATAAAAAAACTTAGCCCATTCCGACTCCGGGAATGGCCGGGCAGTTCAATTCCATTCCTGTAATTCCTAAACCTAGGAGAGGCGTCTTGATAGTTTTATCGAGTCAAGAATAAACGCTCCATAAAGCTCTTGTCAACAGCTGCATTACGAACTGCAAAAGTACGCAAAACACATTACCAAGGTCGAGGGATAGTAGCTTGGTGACATATCTCGTACAGTACGACCACCCTACTAATTCCTATAGGGGCAGTTCTACCGCTACCTATAGTATTTGCATGGTCGGCATGTTTGAACAAATGGTGATGTTTTAATATTGTTTAAGCTTAAATGCGTTAATGCTAAAATGACGAAATAGCATATTTTTATGCTGACAAAAGTAGTGTTCAAGAAGACTAAGCAGTTTTGCCACGCGTCTGGAGCGGTCGTGAATATGGTGAAAACTAAGATTTGGTTAATTGGGAACAAAACCCCCTAGATCAGCTGGTATTAGTTGGAACAGTGCACCGCTCGGGCACCTTGTGCCTTTGCATCGAATGCGGAACACTGGGCCGCACTGCTCGTCAGCACTCACGCTTGTCAAGCGCGCCTCGCAAGCATGGATGGGGTGAGGAGAAATTTCTGTGTTCGCCTGTGCGCAGGTATGCAGTGGAATCCTTGTCGCAAAGGTTATTTACGTGTGTCAGGTACTAAACTGCTCGTGAGATAAAGATTAGGCTGTGCATAGAGTATTCGCCACTTTCGTGAGGGGGTGTCAATGGGAACCAACGCGCAGGGATAATTTGTTTCTCCCTTCAGTATCTGCTGAGATAATGCATTTGTTTGTACACTGACTTATGCCTCGGTTTGTAGTAGGCGCGTTGCTTATGAATGTACCGTGCTTGTAATAAACCAAGCCATTTTAAAAATGCTGCTTTATTGTTAAATTCGAGGCTCTGACTTACTAATGTTTTAAGTTTGAAAAACAGCGCGTAGACGAAAACATGCTCTATTTTCGGAAAAAGGCGTAATTCCATTCCCATTCCGTTCCGGACAAAAGGCGCTTAATTCCATTCCCATTCCATTCCGATGTCGCGAAAATGTGGAATGATTCCGGAGCCATCCAAATTCCGGAGTGGCAACTCCGCAACACTTCCAGCCATATATAGGACTTCTGGGGCACAGATACAGTGGATGTAGCTTGCAAGTGTTATACTCAGCAGGACGGGATCACAGATTTCGCTAGGTAACATTTATTTGTACAGCTTAATACTTATAGTTGAGAAAGACATATAAAAGGAACAAATAAAACGCAAAAATCAAACTAGGCGGGTAAAGAGCTGTTCGTGCTTCCAATCAACATCAGGCGAGGTGCGAGCGGCGGGAAGTAATCACCAAGGCGGCTGGGCAACACAGCATCGAAGTCGCCTCCACAACTGGCGCAAGTCTCCTGCACACATGGGCCAAGCACAAAGGCTCGGACGCCCGCAATTGTCCATCGAGTAGCACCAGCAGCTTTTAGCAATTGCTCCGGTCACGTTGGCGTCACAATCCTTCCGTGCTTGATGGCCGAAGCGTTAACCGGATTTACGACAGGCGGCTTCGGACTGGGTCTTGGCCGTCCGGCAAAGGTGACGGTGTCGGCAAATTCGAAGCCGAAGGTTGCCTGGTGCACAACGCTCGAGTAACGGTGTGGGCAGCTCCGAGGCGAACATTACCGACGTCCTTGGTTGGGTTACAGGTGGCTGCTCGGATGTTGCGGCAACAGACTCGGGCTGGAACACAGCCGATGACCCTGCGCATTCTGGCTGCGACGACGAAAACTCTCCCGATGGTAGCGCTGGAGTCTGCATCAAAGCCGAGGATGAACCGCGGTCGCATCAGGAATCCGGGAGTGACTGGGAGTACCAGCGTGCACACAGTGCAGAGGGGGTTCCAGCAGATACGGAAGAATCGAGGGCACCTCGAGCGGTCGCGATGGGCCTCGTTCCGAACCCGGCCGGGAATTGCATGCAAGTAGGCATCGCCCAGTCAAAAGCGAACCGGGTTGCACGAGCTCTCGTGCAGAAAAGAATGGAACAAGGCTTTAATATGACGACGATGATCGGCCTGTACCCGATGGCACGTACGCACAGTGGGGCGTAGGCCAAGAATCGGGTAGCCGTACTTTCAGTTTAGATGCTTAATAATAAATAATAATGAGTGTAGTAGTAGTAGTAGTAGTAGTAATGAGAAGAAGAAAAAAGAAGAAGAAGACGAAGAAGAAGGCATTAAAAAACTGGCCAATCCCCCAGAATGGGTATGAGCCATGCAGTAGAGGCGGCGGCGGCGGCTGCTGCTGCTGCTGGTGCTGCTGCTGCTGCTGCTGCTGCTGCTGCTGCTGCTGCTCCTCCTCCTCCTCCTACTCCTACTCCTCCTCCTCCTCCTCCTCCTCCTACTACTACTACTACTACTACTACTACTACTACTACTACTACTACTACTACTACTACTACTACTACTATTACTACTACTAAGGAGGGGCGAAGCATGCAGTGTGCGCCGGTGTTTCCCACAGCAAAATCGCTGCTAATGGGCAATGAGAGACAGAAGAAGAAAAGACAGAATAATAAGAAGGACCTGACCGAGGTAATTAGTTGCATTGTTTTGAGAGAGAGATTTCTTTGATGAGGCATTAGCGGTGCCAAGCCTGAAACCGGGCATGCAGGGAAGGGTGTTTCAGCTCCACTAACGTCGGCGGAAAACTGCGTCGGACTGCAACTTACCCTGAGGTGCTTCTTCCTCTTCTTCCTATCAATGCCCATTAGCAGCGACTTTGATGTAAGTTGTCTTCGTGTTACACACCGCAACTTGCTACGAAGTATGCTTCACAGGAGAAAACTTGGCATTTTAAACCAACTTTGTGACGGTATTTAACAAATTTCTCTTAATTAATGCAATTAAATTCTGATACCTCGTCGGCTATTTGACACTAGACGCGGCGTTCCACCCGTATCATCGTCATTCCCTGTCGCGTGAAGGCAAGTACTTCCTGTCGTAACTCCGAGATTGCATGCACAATAATCCAAAATAATTCTCACCAATTCCTTACAGCACGGCAAGGATCCGCTGACCACTCACTGCTGGATTTCGAAGAGAGAGAGAAAACATTTTATTAAAATATATAAACCAAGCATGTGGGAGGGAACCCTAGTCCGGGGTCCCTATGATGAGAAACGGCTGCAGCAGACGATTCCGCGACTGTGCCTAACTGAAGATGGCGAACGCGCCCATGCAATTTTAACGCGATAGCGTTAAAGGGCACGCCTACGTGACATTTGCCATCTCATCGTCGCTCATTTTGTTGTAAACCTTTGTTTCATAGCCCGCATGTCATCTTCAGGCACGTGGATCAAAGATCACGTGAAATCATAGAAGCTCATCACATTAAGAAAAAGCTTGCTCTTTGGATTTCCGCCCTATCTACCTATCTCCATGACTGTGAAATCGGCCTCCTCGGGAAAAATGTGACAAATATCTGTAGTGTGAGGGTGCGCGAGCGGTCAGACTAGTATTTATTCCTTTCTGTGTAATAAATCCGACAGTTTTAACTCAGTGCCCGTCTGGTGTAGTCTGCCGCCTTTTTGCGCTGCCTTTACAATGAAGATCAACCAAATAGCCCAGCTTTGCACACTATTGCAGTGTTAAAGAGCTCGTCTCGCAGAAATTCCGGTGTCGGCGTGAGTGCCGGCGCCGTTGGCTGTGAGCGAAAAATCGCGATGGATGCAAACAATAAAAATCATGTGTCTGTGGCGGAATCGAACCCAGGTTTCCAGCGTGGAAAGCAGGTATTCTACCAAAAAGCTATGCGACTGATTGCTATAAAGAGGGTTCTTCTAGCTCTGTGTACTGTTTCGGAACTGGCGACTGCGTCGGCTTGCACGATAATCACACACTAACAGGGCCGTTATTATGGGCGTGATGTGCTGGAGTTTTGAATGCGCCGTGCTGCGACATGGCGGCAAACGCCGAAGCTACGTGAGCATACTACATGTCGCAGGCCTCCATATTGAGTTAGGCTATGATGGCGCTAGTAGAGACGGTCTCGCATGTTTGGTTTGTGTGCGTTCGCCTCCAGCGGCCGTGGTCCAATCTCCACTACTTGGTTTATTGTCGTGCCTGCTGAAAAGATCCCTTGGTTCTCCGTAAGAATGGTTTGTCTCACCTAATGGCGACTTCGCCACGTTCTTAACAATAAAAAAAAAAAAAAAAAAAAGCGGAGGAAATATGCCGTCGAGTCTCCCTAGTACTCTGTCTGGTCTTTATTATTATTATTATTATTATTATTATTATTATTATTATTATTATTATTATTATTATTATTATTATTATTATTATTATTATTATTATTATTATTATTATTAGAAGTAGTAGTAGTAGTAAAAAGCTGCAATACGGCTAAAGCCGCCCGCCGTAGCATTTTACCGTGCACCTTATTCACGTCCGACGTTCACTAATTAACTGTAACTAATATCCCTTTTACTACTATTAACTTTTACAAGGCAAGCCACGAGGCGAGCATGTTGTTTTTCTTACGAATCCTGTGCTTTTTTTTTTTTACCACGCGCCGGCTTTTCGCCGCGTCACCCTTTTCATGACGCATATACGGCTTTCGCCTTAATAAAAAGAAAGACCGCAGATTTCAGCGATTCCTTCGGTTTTCAACTCATGTACGGCGCCACAGGAGCACTTTCCACATACCACATTTGCGTCATTTTTTGTTAGTTTTCGCAATCTAGATTTATTGTGTTCAAAATATGAGATTCACCAGGTTAAAAATTGATATCTCCTACAACCGCATTGCAAGTATATAATATAATGTGCGAAAAACGTCATCCTTTAAATGCACGGATACATTTTTATGAATGATGTTCGAGGACCGACGCTTCTTATAGGCACTGTATACCGCCTCTGAGCCGCCGACGCTGTTTACATGAGCGTGTGAACGAGGAACTGCACGCACACACGCCGTTATATTGTGCAGAAAAAAAATGTCTTGCATCGCACACAGTGTAAACAACCTCGTCTAGTATACAGCGATGCTTCGTTCTGACTCCCGAAATGCATGTACAGGTGCTACTAATATCAGAGTCCGTGTGCGGCACATCCCCTTGCAGTAGCTACCCAGAAGCCTTACCCTTTTCCCGTAACTGATTCACCGGTCGCCATTTCTGTCTCTATTTGTTCATAATGTTCCGCGTACGCCCCCCCCCCCCTCACCTAAGAGGGGGAAGGGCGGCAAAGCCTGCCCCATACACTGACTTAATTGGGAGGGAGGGGGGCGCTTCGATGAACCTTCGCCCGCCTTCGCCCCCCTGAAGGGGAACCCTGCGCACGCCTATGCACAGGAGAAGCGCGAACTAACAACTGTCACCGTTAATTATTACGTCTTTGTGTTTGAGCAGCGCGCTGCAAGTGTCGACTATGCAAAACCCGACGCTCTTAGATGTTGTTTTTCCTTTTAAACTGCGGCGCGTGGAGTGACCCCTCCGCGTCTCTTGACACGCGGTGGCGTCTGACGCAACGTGTGCCCGGCGTTCTTTTTTTTTTTTTCGTTCAATATCGCGAGTGGGTACAGAAAGGAGCCACTTTTTCGTCCGCGTCTCGAAGACGGTTTTCAAATTGAAATAAAATGTAGGAGCGTTGCGTGATCAGAGAACACGCTCAAGCTCCTCCGAGAAGTCCTTTTTTTTACAGCGTTTTCAGTGCCGTCAGAACGTTAACTGGGACGGGAAGGAGCTTTGATAATAAGCGTTAGCATTTACGCAACATTACCATCATCAGTGACCATCTCACGCAAAATCAGACAAAATTTCGAGCCCCCCCCCCCCCCAACACACACACTTCCCTCCCTTTGAATAGAAGAAAAATCTGGATTCGCGCCAGGACGTGCATTGCGTCAGACGGCTTTCAAGAGACGGAACACACCAACAGAGCGTTGCGCAACACTCCCCACCCCGCCCCCCCCACCCCCCACAGAAAGTCCTAGGAAAGAATGGAAGCCTCTGCATACGGTGACGTTCGAGGGTGCCAGATAGCGGAGGTGAATGCGTGCGTTCGCCAGCAGCCTAATAATGTGCTCAAAAGTGAGTCATACCATTCGAATCTAGTTCAGTGCAGTTTCGTCAACACTATTGCTGGCACCACAAAGTTGTCGACTGTATTCGAGTGGCGGACGTCACGACTGAAATAGTTCATGCATGGGGAGTAGACACAGTACACAGGAAATTCCGATAAGTCCTCAGCCCCTAATTTAGCTTTCATATACGTAAAAATGGAAGAACTCAGGGGAGCGAAATTGCTATTGTCGCATTTCAAGCTATGGAAAGAACCGAATGAGCGGCGTCGCACAAAAGCGCCCGAATACTCTATGAATAGAGTTCGCATCCGAACGTAAGCGGTACAACGTATACCAACGTTTCAGCTATAGGGGTCGTTGAAAGCTGCTGGGTTGTAACATAATGAGGCCCTAAAAATAAAGCGATCAAAGTTAGGCGCAGTACTACACAAGCAACGAGAATCCCAGGCAGTCGGAAACCGTCGTCCGGCGCCGTGGCTTAGTTGGTTAAAGCGCCTGTCTAGTAAACAGGAGATCGAATCTCGCCGGTGCCTCGTTCTAGAAGCGTTCTATTTTTTTTTATGCCTTTCGCACTGTAAAAGGTTTCTCGCATAAACGAACAACTTCGCCATAGCATGCATTATATAACAACGTTGACACGTTACTGATTCACACAGCAGGTACCATTCCATGAAAAAAGAACTAATTTCTTTCCATACGACATACGTTGCTACGAAAATACAACATACCTAAACAATTATAGACTTTCAATACCAGGACCCCTGTTTTCAGAAAATTCTTACGCAAGAATTTCTCTTAGGAGCAAATGCCAGCCAACCCCTATATCGGACATATTGGAGGAAGGTGGCTATCCAATGGTAAGTAGCACTTATCAACATGCAATTCCCTAATTGAACCTAAGAGCTGTAGTTTGACTACTAGGAGATCCGCTTAATTTTGAACCGATGCCCATTGGATAAATCGTATAGATGTAAGTTCTGCGCATGCCAGTGATCTGAAAAATTATTTAAGGTACCTGTTTCGTTGGGTTCGTGCCAAGAATACGATCGAGCCAAGTGTCAGTCAACAAAGAACAAGGTAGATTTATTTTCCCAGCTATTTATACGTTCGGTAGGATAGGAAACACATTCTCGATTATCTTCTGACGCGTGTTTGTTGTTAGTGGGCATGCGCTAAACTTGTAAGCATGTTAACAGAACCGGCGCTTGCCTTTATCAAGAACCATACATACGATACATCCTCCTTTCTGTACAATCAATAAAAGTGAAAATATTGCCACAAGTTAAGAACATTGCTCAAAATTGCTTCCATAATACAGGCGCTGTGGCGGTCTTTTTTGGCGTGTCGATCTCCTCAAACACGGACTTGCTTCATTTGAAATCCCCGGTGCACGCTCAGCCGAAGACGCCTGTTGGCCTACACTGCCGTCGTTGTAGCTTTCGTCGTCGCTTTCATCTTCGGTGGATGACTCCCTGCTGAACGGTTCGGCTGTCGCAAGAAGGTGCTGCCGGTTTCGACGCAGCATTTTGCCGTCTTCTGTCTCCACTCAGTAGGATCTTGGTTTCTCCGCTCGCATCACTCTGGCTTTGGTCTCCCATCGATCTCCGCGCACGACTTGCCCTTGCTGCAATGGAGCCAGGGGTCGTCTTGGTTGTTCCGCCTGTCGATGCTTCCGCACAGGCGTGCTGGGAGCCTCCGCGAAATCCGGCAATGGCGTTCGCAGCCGTCGGCCAAACAGCAGTTCACCTGGCGATCGGCCGTCTTCCAGGAGACAGGACCTGTAACCAAGCAATCCAAGCCAGAAGTCGTCTCTACCCTCGGTTTTTTTTTTTTGTTTTTTTTTTTGAGGATTCTTTTAACCACGTGGACTCCTCGGCCAAACCATTTGAGCGTGGAAACCGCGGGCTAGAAGTGACGTGCTCGAAATCGTATCTTTTTGAAAAGAGCAGGAATTCACGACTGGAGAATTGCGGTCCGTTGTCAGTGCACACTTGCACAGGTATGCCGTATCTTGCAAATATTGCGTTTAGCTTATCAATGACACCGGCTGCTGACCTGTCCTGCAGTTGCTCTACTTCTGGAAAATTAGATAAGGCATCGTACGCGCAAAGATATGACTTGCCCGCATACTGGAAGATGTCTACACCTACCCTACACCATGCGTGCGCAGGTACTGGGCGAATAAGGAGCGGTTCGCTATGTTGCTTGTATGCGTGCTTCTGGCACACTGAGCATTTTTTTACCAGATTTTCAATATTAGTGTTCATACCAGGCCAGAAAACCAAACGGCGCGCGTTCCTTGTTCTTATTCAGTCCCATATGGCCATCATGAATTCTTTGCAACATTTCTTGGCGCAAACTGGTTGGCACCACGTCTTTGCACCCTTTTAGTAGCACACCGCTCACAATCGACAATTCACTTTCGAATTGCTTAAACTGCCCCTGCACAGGTTGGTTGTTCTGGAGGCAAGTGACGACTCTTTGCAAGTGGCTGTCATTTCGAGTTTCTTTTGATAGGCGTTCTAACGTAGCACCGCTTACAAGTAGAGTAGAGTTGAACCTGGGAGCTGTGGCTCATACCCACACTGGGGGATTGGCCAAGAACCGGTTAGTTTTTAAAGGAAAAATTGAAATTGAAGTTCAAACTTTGTTTAATTAATACGAAAGAAGTATAAATGAATTAGAGTTAAAATTACACTAATAAGAATAATATAGAATAGAATTGAATCAATAAAACCGATAATTTGGGGGAAAATAGAAATAATATTTTGGAAAGTGACGACACAACACTTACGGCGTGAACTTCAACGTCTTCGTCTGCTTCATCCTTTTTCGGTTTTCCGACAGTAGCACGTGACAGCAGGTCAGGCAACACGAACTGCTTTCCTGGAACAAAATGCAGTTTGAAATTGTATTTTAGCAAACGTAAAAAGAAACGTTGCAGTCTCGGTGGCATGTCAGCGATTGCCTTTTTTGCAATATTGATCAGGGGGCGGTGGTCTGTTTCGAGGATTACCCTGCGCCCATACACGAAATGGTGAAATTTCTCGCACCCATACACCACAGCCAGTGCCTCCTTCTCAATCTGGGAATAACGCTTCTGGGTGTCAGAGAGTACTCGTGAAGCATACGCGACAGGTTTCCAAGCATCCCCGTAACGCTGTAGCAACGCTGAGCCGATGCCGTTTTGCGATGCATCTCAAGAGATTTTAGTGTCACGCATTGGGTCGAAGATAGCCAGAACAGGCTGGCTACTTAAAGTGGCACAGATATCGTTCCATTCTCTGGCATGGTTATCCGTCCAGTCAGAAATACGGTCTTTCCTGATCAGGTCTCGAAGCAACTTTTTTTCTGCAAGTGCTGGTACAAACTTTGCGAAATAGTTGATGACACCTAGCATGCGGTGAACTCCCTTGTCGTTCGGCGGCGGCATATGAAAAACTGATTCGACAGCATCAGGACTTGGCCGTATGCCTTTTTTGGAAATGACATCGCCGAGAAAAGAAATTTCTGTGACACCAATTTTGCATTTTGGAGCATTGAATGTTAATCCCGCCTTACGCGCGGACTGAAGGACTGCTCTTAGCCTTTCGTCGTGCTCTTTTCTTGAAAAGCCCCACACTAGGATGTCGTCGACATACACACTTACGCCAGGAATTCCATCAAAGATTTCGTTCATGTATCTTTGAAACACTTCGGATGCTGAGGAGATGCCGAAAGGAAGCCTGAGGAAGCGATAACGGCCAAACGGGGTCGCAAACGTACATATTTTGGACGTTTCTTCGTGCAACGGTATTTGATGAAATCCGGATTTGGCGTCTAGTCGTGAAAAGTACCGCGCTCCGGCCAGCTCGGCTTCTATATCATCGCGACGAGGCATCTGTAGGTGCTCCCGCTTCAGGTTTTCATTGATTTTTCTAGGATCCATGCATATCCGTAGTTGACCATCCTTCTTGACGATAACTAATGGACTTACCCAGTCCTTCGGGTCTTCAACCCTGGCAATGATGCCGGCCTTGAGCATCCGGTCGAGTTCTGCTCGCAGTGGTTTCAGCAGGGCCAGGGGTACTCGTCTAGCCATCTGGACAGTAGGTACGGCGTCTTGTCGCAACATCATCTTGCGCGGCCGCTGAAGGCATCCGGTGCCGGTGAAGACGTCCTTGTATTCCTGCATGAACTCTGGAGGTCCCATTGTTATTGCATTGACTGACCTGACGAAGAGTCCCAGGCGTTCGCTTGCTTCAAGACCGATAATGGCGCGTCCTTTCTTTACCAGGAAGAAGTCGACTTCAATCGCCGTCTTGCCAACGGTGACCTTCAGGCTGGCTATTCCAAAATGCTTGATGATTCCTCCCCCATATGACAGTAGCACTGAGCTGCTTTCTCTTATTTGCGCTGCCGGCTGTAGTGTGCGGTACACACTATGCGGCAAAAGGTTGGCTTGGGTACCGGTATCCACTTTGAGCTTCATGCGCTTCCCGCCCACTTGTGCTTCCACTACCCAGTCACGATGGCTTGCAACGGCATCCACGGATACGTCCAGAATCGAAGTCTTCATCAGTCCTGACCTCGTCTACTTGTCTCTTGCTCTTGCATCGCACAGCAAAGTGGTTCTTGCCTCCGCACCGCCTACAGTTGCGTCCAAACGCGGGGCAATTTCTCGAGCCGTGCTGCCGGCCACACCTACTGCATTCAAATACTGCGGACGCACCAGTTTCCTTTGGCCGGGTCTGGACTCGGTCAATTTGGCGCTGCTCGCGTGCCCAAACTTGATTTTGTGCCTCTGACAACTCGGCGGCTTTGCATACCTGCTCAGCTTTCACATGTGTCAAGTCCTTGTCCCGTAGTAGCTTCTGGCGCACTTTGTCGTCGCTCGTTCCAAATACAATTTGGTCGCGGATCATCGACTTTCCATTACGCCGAAGTTGCATGATTTGGCCAGGTGCCTAAGGTCCCTTGCGAATGGTTCAAAGGGCTCACCTTCTGCTTGCACTCGTCGTCGAAATAAGTACCGCTCATGTACTTCATTCACCTGCGCCGCGCAATACTCGTCAAACTTCTTGATAACGGTGGCATAGTCCTGTCTTTCAGCGTCTTCAATGAAAGTAAAGTTGTTGTAGATTTCCAGTACATCGTCGCCTCCCAAACTGAGCAGCAGGGCCGTCTTCGTGCTCTCATCCCGAGGCTTTTCTGTTGATGCCGAGGCTGTTAGGAAAAGCTCAAATTTTTGCTTAAAAAGCTTCCATTGTTTGGCAATGTCGCCACTTAGACGTAATGGCTCAGGGGGCTTTAAGAATTCCATCACGGTTGCATGTGGGTGAGCCGCACTTCTGACACCATGTTGCGTTGGGTTCGTGCCAAGAATACGATCGAGCCAAATGTCAGTCAACAAAGAACAAGGTCGATTTATTTTCCCAGCTATTTATACGTTCGGTAGGATAGGGAACACATTCACGATAATCTTCTGACGCGTGTTTGTTGTTAGTGGGCATGCGCTAAACTTGTAAGCATGTTAACAGAACCGGCGCTTGTCTTTATCAAGAACCATACATACGATACAGCACCTTTCAAAATAACTACTGAAATAAAAAAGCAATATTTTGTGTGTTTTTACAAAGTATTGAGATCAGTCAGTATATGCAAATGCTTCCCTGTTATTCATTTTTTGACACTGAATGTGCACTTTCCTTGCGTTATTTGTTGTTCTTGTTGTTATTGCAAAAAGTATTCCAACTACGCGCAACCACATAAATGAACCTACACTCTATAAAAAAAGTACCGGTATTTACTGACTTTCAAGTAGTAAATACTTTTTGCAACATTCACCACCTATGTAGTAACTGCAGGTAGTAACTGTCACGTTGCTAACTTTACTGCAATGACGCTCGCTGCTTACGGTTACTATTTGCAGGAAGTAGTAATACAAAGTTAGTAACTTTACTGCCATGACACTCACTACCTTGTTAGTACGGTCGTGGTTAGTACGGTAGTGAACTACAATTAACCAACAATAGGTTTACACCTATTTGTTTATGGGTACATATGTCTCTGGCATTTTCATAAGTCGAATATATTACAGAAGTGTAAGCTCAAATAAAAAAAAGTGAAACGGTACGGCATTGCCTTGCTACACTATAATTAATAATCGCATATTACTCCATGTCATTACACTTGCAAATACACACCACAACGACATCTTATGATAACAGTATATGTGTTGGACCCATATTCGTACACCTTACTATTTGCATATGCGTGTGCTATGACATATCACAAAACTGCTATTCCAACATAATAAAGAAAATTATAGTTTGCCTAAATTTTCCGCAAGACTGTTAAACTATAGCATGCATACAGTAAAGGTAGTCGCGTTTACTATAACCCTAACAGGCTAAGTAGTAACGGCAACGTTTACTACGTACCTCTCATATATTTCTAGGCAGCGTCTCCTGCGCCGCGCGGCGCAGCAGCCAGCCCCACACAGAAGTGGCTCCTGCGCCGCACGGAAGTGACGTCACTTTAAAAATTATTACTTAAAGCTATTTGAATGTATAAACTATTATTGTATAATACGTTAAATTTACAAAAATATTACTAAACAGGTGTTTCACGAGTCAATTAGCCTATATTTGTTAATTAAGCACATATCACAAGCATTTTAAATACAGGGGGCGCCATAGGCCTCCAACGCTCAAGTTTGCGCAGCGCCGTCCGCCGCCCCAGCGGAGAGAGGGGAAAACTCCGGTAGCTGGGACGGGTCGCTCTTGCTTGGTTTTCCCATCTGTCCCATCGCGCGCGCGGAGAACGTGCTCCCCGGGGCTTTTATCTCGCATTTTTCACGCTATGGGTACCGTTCCTTCGTCGTACTCGAAAGCAGGCACGCAGTCCTGCTGCATTGTGAACTGTCACAAAAGTTTAAAAATGTCGAAGAGCCGAAAACTTCCTGTCATGTTCTACCGTTTCCAATGCAAGCAGTCCGAGGAGCAGAGGCGTCAAGAGTGGATTATGGCAGTTCGCCGCGATGCTTTCGCGGCTTTTGCAAAGTGCGTTTGTGAACCGAAGTTACAACAAATAGACAGCCGCTGTACGTTTCGAGATTGCGCGCTGGCTTTCCGAGTCAACCATTTGTAATGTTACAGCAGCGGAGCATTTGGGCTTATTACACTACAGTATAAAAAACGTACCGTGAGTACTAAGTGTTTAATTCAGCTGATTGCGGTACATTTCCCGTCGCGGCTCCCTGTAAACAGAATTAAGCTGTATGTTTGCACTGAGCGTTTATATTGGCCTTGCATGCGACACGCCGTGATTGCTTAGAAGGCTGAAGTGTTGCGCTGCTAAAATCGTGGTCATGGGTTCGATTCACGCATACAGCAGCTGCATTTCGATGGGAGCGAAATGCACTAACACCGGCGTACTTAGATTTACGTACACGTTAAAGAAACCCAGGTGGCCGAAATTAATCCGAATTAATCCACCACGGCGTGCCTCGTATTAATGTCATGCGTTCGGCACGTAATAAAAAGCCTTGCATGCCGCTTTGGAAACGAGCTGAGAAAAGAACCAAGGTGGCAATCAAATTTTCGATGGCTTCGCGAATTCAGATGCGCTTATTATTGGGCACAAATCTCGGCATAATCATAAACATGCGCGATCCCAGTGGGTATTGTATAGTATCAGGGGCGTAGCCAGAAATTTTTTCGGGGGGGGGGGGGTCCAACCATACTTTATGTATGTTTGTGCGTGCGTGTGTATGTGTGCGTGTACATATACGCAAGCAAAATTGAAAATTTTCGGGGAGGGTTTGAACCCCCCCCCCCCTGGCTACGCCCCTGTATAGTATGATGCTGACCAAGCGAGCTGTCGAAACAACCAAAGCGACATTCGAATAAGCGAACACGGTGCGTGATCAGGCGTCGATATTATTCGAAATGAAACACGCCTCTGCAAGAAACATGCATCGTCGAAGTGGGCATGAAATATTTATTTATTTTTTGTTTGCGTATATCATTATGCTGTCAAAGGGAGCTTTAAAAAATCCAAGGCGCCATTAAACTTGCGATCCGACGTTGTTATCATTCGATGCAAACCTCGGCAAAAGTGAAACTCCCACGAAACTGAACACTGCGCATTGCGATGCAGCCAGTGACTCAACAGGGCAGATGTAAATTTATGCTCTTCACACTGAGCTCATAATGAATTTAAAGCCGCGCGACAAACTTGGCATCCAAGCAATTGAAAAGTTATCAATAGAAAACGCACGCGAAAGCGTGCTGGATGGCCGCAACGAATGTGCGTTTTACCGGTAACATAATTACAGAACTCGCGCAGTCACCTCCCTACTCATGTCAAAGAAATGTGCCCGTTCAGCATCTGCACGCACGTAGCGCTCGCACAAACAGCATCGCCCTTGACGACCTGCTCGGTCCCGAAAAGGTGGTCGATCAACCGTCCTCCTCTGGTAAGATTCCCACCGTTAAAACGTTTTTTTCCATCTCTGGGATCTTTCTAAACCTTCAGAGCAAGCGACACGTGAAGCTGCACGTGCACGGCGAGCAGAGAACAGCGCGTGCCGTTGTCAGATGGGAGGAGACGCGGCGCCCGGAGGCACTTTGTCCCAGAGTTCTACGATACTCATCAACCCATCATCATCCATACGTCTATCCCGGCACTTCCTCCCCCCCGGGTTGTGGAGGGGAAGGTTTGTTTCGGAAAGACGGTCCCTGCCCGGACAAGGGGGCTACCGCTCGGCGCGAAGCGCCAAACAGACGTAGCCAGTCTGGGTGCCTGAACGTGCGGAGACAGCGCAGTCAAAAGGCTGGTGTGGGGACAGGAGCGACCGGTTTTCGCAAGAAAGGCGGCGAAACGCGTGCGACGCAGCGCCCCCTGGCCGAGCTTGGGAGGCCTATTGGAGCATTTCTAAATACGAATATGTGCCATGCTAGCCATGCTTCAGGAGAACTTGCGTTTGGCCTAGTTGGTGCTTACTGTCAAAATGTCAAACAGTAAGCACCAACTAGGCCAAACGCAAGTTCTCCTGCAGCCATGCTTTTCTCACATCACAATCATCATCATGCACGGATATAATGTTTCAGGCGGAAGTCCTGAGTAAAAAGAAAACGGAGAAAAACCGTGAGCACATCTATCGAAACAAACAAACAAGAAAAAAGAAAAGGAAGTGATGGGATGTTTCCCGTTCGCGGTTGCTTTCGATCCTGTAGGCAAGGACAAAAAAGGAAATGTTACACAGGCACCGGTGAGATTCGAACTCACGATCTCCTGTTTACTAGACAGGCGCTTTAACCAACTAAGCCACGGCGGCGACGAGAGCAGCTCGAAAAGTTGCACGTCTGGTATTGTGTCTGATATCTATAGCAACTTCGCACGTTGCAAGGTCACACACTTTCCGCCTCCCCTGGCTGCTGCAGCCTTGAGAGGCAGCGCTTTGAGATCCCGTTCTGTACCAAATGGATTCTTACGCTGTGCAGCACCGGTTCCTTTAACCGCCGAAAGAACGATTTTTACACTCATCCTACACTCGTACAAAAAGTAGTAAAAAGCAGTAACTGCAGCATTTACTACCGCCATGTCAACTTTATTACGTTTCGCCAAGGTTTTGCTGCCATAGAAATATAGACTGCTGCGCCGCGCGGCGCACTAGCCACCCCCACACAGAAACGGCTGCTGCGCCGCACGGATGTGACGTCATGCACTTTTCCGGTTCGGCGCTTCGTTTGAATAATAGTATATGGTTTGAATAGTCGGGAGTGTCTAGCGTTACGTCTAGACGTAACAATAGAAGCTGTGAAAGTTACGTCCAGACGTAAAATTGAAAAATGTTAAAGTTACGTCCAGTGTGACTACAATACAAAACCGGCTTGTTAAACCCTCCGAACTGATCGGCAGCTGTGGCGTAGTTAGCTAGCGCAGCACATAAAGGACGGGTAAGGTCGTTGGTTCGAGCCCCTTCGCAGTTTGTTTTATTTTTTTTGGTCGCGCTACTATTGTTTTTACATTTGCGCCTCCTCATCGGCCTCCCGTCAGCCTGACTTGCTGCTGGTGGGCCTGTCCACAGGCCCTTTGATGATGACCCTCGCAGAATTGGCTATATTTATTATGATAAAGTGTTTTGCGAATTAATGCTCTTAATCGGCGAGACGCAGGAGGACACGAAAAGTTCAAATGCAGCTGGCTGCATCAGTTTCTCCGGCACACGCGTCAGGAATGTTGATTTCCACGGTTTATCAAAGTTTTGATGACAAAAAGGCGGACTGCAACGTAGCCACGCCGAATATGCAACAGGAAACTTTTTTTATGTCGCTCGACATACCGTCACCACCTGACGAGGTAACCGGCAGGCCGCTTCAAAATACTGACGTGCCAAAGTAATACTATAGGCGATTAGCACTTGATAAACGATACCCAAGGGCAAGTGCCAACTGCATTAGCCCATCTACCTACGAAACAGCTTGTCTGCCTTGCTGAATAACACGCACGGCCTGCGACAGCACGGGAGCATTTCCGTAGCAACGGATGAGAACGGCCGTACGTTTACTCACTTTGCAAAACAGCCTGCAATGCAGTAGCTTTGGCCTTCGGAGATCACAGGCTTCGTAAGTACACTTCGCAGACGCAGTGGGGTTTCATGCATGTGCGTCCGGACATTCACACGCGAACTGTGCAAAAGCATTTATTTCATCGTCGACCTTGCCCTTCGCGACAAGCAAACTCGGCGGCAAGGACACTTTCACCTTCCACAACAACACGCTTGGCATTGCAATCTAGAAAATGCAGCACGTCCAACAACAATAATCCACACATCACACTGAGAAACTTTATGGTGCACACACTCGGATGAAGCTGCGGCGCGGTGGACGGCCGCGCTAGCTCCAACCTCCAGGATCAACTGGGCATCCAGCAATCCCTTCAGGCAACGACGACACAGGGTCTTCGGTCCTCCTTGGGGGCGACCTAGGCCCAGGCCACGAATTTGCCGGAGTTTTCAATAAGGTTGTTACCACAACCACACATCGCAGCTATTATCTCTGCCACTACACAACGTTCAGACATGCACGACGTCAGGGCGCGACACATCACCTAACTTGCTTGTGCATAAAGTGGCGGGCAATATTCAGCGGCCGTGTGTCTTTACTGAAGATTTGCAGTAAATAAGTGCTTGAAACGCGACATCAAAACTTTTGGCATAAAGACTGATATGCGCAATTGCTTCGAGATAATAACTGCGTCATGTCACTACGAATCTAGTCGCTTAATGTTGGCTCTGGTGTAAGTGTTCGTGACAAAATTACGGCGATACCAGACCAACTAAACACGGCGGAAACAAAAGTACGAACATTACTTAGCCCTAAATTGTCGCATTTCAATACATGAGCACTGCACGTTATACCTCCTTTTGTTCTGTGGTGCATGCAGACAATGTTGTGTTTTCGTTCAACGCGGCTCGACGGCCGTTCATCTGCTAGCAATAAATTTAGGAGCAACTGCAAAACAGCGCTTCTTCTCTAAGAGCATCCGACCTGCGCACCGCACCGCTAGTTTTCTTTCCGACACTGCGCACCAGGGTTCTCCCCACGATGCCGCCCACCGCTCCGCTTCACCGCCCACCGCTTTCAACAGACCGCCCACCGCTCCGGTTGATAAATGGCAACAATAAATGGCAACATTGCTGAATTCTTGGCTTGCATTGACGTCACGGAAACAATCATGTTGGAGCACCAGCATGTGGAGACGGGACGTTTGCGATGCCACATTAATGCTATCAAAACATAACATGCAGGTTATTTCATTACGCACGAACAGAGACGCTCCTGCCACGTCGTTTTCATATTGTCGCAATTTGTTTATCATCAAAACCACCATCGTGGAGTACCAGTACATTCAGAAGCGGCGTCCATGACGTCACGTGCAAGCCATCTCGTTTCTACGTGATGTACTTATACAAATGAATTTGCTCAAGATAAGCAATCGCGTATTTCTGAAAACCTAGCTAATGCGGTGAATTGAAAGAAAACGATTTTTGTTCGAATTAGTCATTCAATAGGAGATTTTCCTAATTCAGTCTGGCCACACTGATTTTTTTTGCCGTCCGCCATTAGTAGGGCGTCATTTCAGGCAGTTGCATGTACACTATAGTTGCATGGGAAGTGTCGGGGAGCCCACACTACAGCGTCTCGCATACTGTTTTGGTGGTGATGTCGTGGTCCAAAAGTCTCGCAGTTATTCCGGAGACTCTTACGGAAGAAAAAGTGGAAGCCTACAGCGCCTCAAAAAGGTTAGCGAAGCACAACGATGAACGAAGTCACAAGTTTGCTGTGGAAAGCTATGTCCAAACCGCCTCGATCGAAACGTCTTCGTACACAGGGCTATCCCGAAAGCACTCAACGGAAAACTTTCGGCTCACGCACTTCTCCAGCTGGCTACGCTCTTGTGCTGCAATGTCGAGCGCTCGCTCTGCTTTGTACAACGAACTATTAGTGAGCTCCACTTCTTCGGCTTTTTTCTTTACTTCCGACTCTAACGCACGGACACGCGCCGTCATTACGTCGAGTTGTTCGGTGAGGTCGGAAATCTTTAGCGAGCACGCACAGCCACACACCATGACGCCATCGATGCTGCTCGTCACCGATGTAGGAGAGCAGATGTCTACGTCGCTCACATCCGCGGTAGTCGATCGCCCGCCTTCGGAAGGCACTGTAGCGCTGACGAGGTTAAGTGGTTCTCGATTTCTTGGCTTTTTTCTTGGTGGAGGCCTCGGAGCACTAAACGCGAAGATGCTGGGCACGGCGTCTTGCTTCAAGAAACGACGGTTTCCGTCGACGTTTGGCAAGTAGTTTGCTTCAGTAAAATGCCTTGAACAAACTTTTGTGAACTTCGTCACGGTGAAGAAAGGGCCTTCGTCACGCTTAATAGCTATAATCCAACTTTTCCTCCAGTCCGTATCCTTCGGAAAAGAAAAAAAACGAGACCTGCAAGAAAAGGTAGGCATCAGCCGCGCACCGATTGTAAACAAAGCCGCGGGCAAGCGCGCTTCTGCTTACCTTCGACCCATCCTCGTCTCGAAATCCTCTTTGCGTGCACTGCGGTACACAGCAATGGGCTGGCATTGCGTGATCCCGTTCTATCGGAAACGGCAATTATTTGCGCAAACAGGATCACACGCGAGCGTTCAATCTGAAGCGCGCGCGCGTGTACTCTTGACTGCTCTGACGGCGCGCGACCTACTAATGGCGGCTGAGAAATGCTTCTCGTTGCTGCCGACAGGTGGCGCTGAATTAGGAAAATATCTTTTCCCCTCAGGTGCAGATAGTGGTATGCACAATACCGGAGGTACCGGTGCGTGACGGCAACCTGCAAAGAGCGGTTGTCGACGCAAACAAAGAGATATGGCAGATGAGTAGAGAGAAAGGCATCGAGGTAGTGGAAATAAACAGAGAGGTGCACAGGTGGGGTGGTTTTCGAAGAGACGGAATACACTTCGATAGGAGGCTTGGCCATGAGGTGGGTTGGCGTCTTGCAGGACGCGCAGTAGCGTTTTTGGGGGGCACGCGGGCCCTTCGGTGCCCAAGATAGCTTGTAATGAGGAAAACAACCAGGGGGACTCTTTGACAGGTAGTATAGCGAAAAAACAGAGAAAAGGTAAAAGAAGGGAGAAGGCGCGTGTTGCAATTAGTTACATTAACATGCAGGGTGGCAGAAAAAAGGCAAAATGGTTAGAGATTGAGAGACAGTTAAACAAGGAACAGATAGGTGTTTATGCGGTTACAGAAACACACCTTAGAGACTTGGAAGAGCCACCACATATTGAAAATTATGTTTGGGAAGGATGTAACAGGATCACATCAGAAAGGAGAGGTGGGGGGGTTGGAATGCTAATTCATAGCAGAACAAAATGGGAGAGAGTGAAACAAACGTGTTCAGAGCACATATGGGTTTCGGGCACAGTAGGTGGAAAGAAAACGTGGCTAGGTGTAGCTTACTTGTGGACGGGGAATAACTGCAGAGAAAAGAATCTGGAGATAGTGAAATGCATAAGCACCGATATTAAAGAATTTGGTCATGATGCCGAAATAATCCTTCTAGGGGACATGAACGCTCACATTCATGACCTTGACGGATATTCAGACACCAATGGCAAGTTATTGCTAGATCTCTGCGAGCAACATAGTCTTGAGATAGTTAACGTGGGGCCTAAGTGTGAGGGGCAGATCACGTGGGAAGTCGGAAACAGGCAATCGAGCATTGATTACTGTCTCATGACAGAAGGAATATATGACAAACTTAGAGACATGAGAATAGACGAAGAAGGCATTAACAGCTTGGGTAGTGATCATAAACGCATAATATTACAATGGGATATAAAACTGAAAATAAGAACATAGAATCAAAGTTTGGCAGCTCGTATCTAAATGACAAACAAATAACAAATATAGCCGCAAGAGTCGAGGAAAAAGTAGACGAACTACCAGGCAAAGACTGGAAGTATAGTGAGCTGATACATGTAATCACGAAAGAAATGGAAATAGAGAAGAAAACTATTTGTTGGAAAGGAAAGAAAAAGCCAAAAAGTTGGTGGAACAAAGAAATCCGGGAAGCGATCGAGATGCGACGTCAGGCATCACGGGAGCACAGACAGGCAAAAAAGGAGAAGCGGCCACAGGACGAAGTTAACCAAATATGGGAAATATATTTAGAGCAAAAATCCATTGTGCAGAAATTAGTCGAGGCAAAAATTAAAGGCGAAAGTGAACGCTGGATGACAGAGATTCGCGAAAAGAAGAAGGCCGCGCCTAGGATATTTTGGAGCCACCTAAAAGCGCTGGGTAGGAAGTCTGTCACAATGCAACAACATATGGTAGATGAAGGAGGAAATAAATTCGAAGGATATGAAGCGCTAGGTTACATTCGAAAGATAACAGCCGATTCGTTTAAAGAGGTCCCCCAGGGGATTCCCCCGGTGAGTAAAAGTACGCAAAGGAGAGCAACCGACGAAGATGTAGTACTAGAGAATTTCAATTGGAAGAAGGCCGAAGGAAAAATTCCTAAGCGCACTACTCCGGGCTTAGATGGGGTTCCCGTCAGCCTCATTAACGAACTCGGACATAACACTAAAGAAGCACTGCTGAAAGCCGTAGAAAAGTGCTTACAGGAGAGGGAAATACCAGACAGTTGGAGAAAAAGTAGAATGAACTTAATCTATAAAGGCAAGGGAGAAAAAGATAACATTCGCTCGTATAGACCCCTAACAATTACATCGGTGCTATACAGGCTGGCGATGCAGGCAGTAAAATTAAAAATAGAAGCGTGGGTAGAACAAAATGATATTTTGGGAGAACTTCAGAATGGATTTCGAATCGACAGGCGGTTAGACGATAATCTGTTTGTTCTTACCCAGTGTATAGAAATATCTAAAATAGAAAACAGGCCCTTATACGTAGCTTATCTAGATATCACCGGGGCGTATGACAACGTTAATCAGGAAATTTTGTGGGATATATTGAAGGAAGTGGGCATAGGTGACGATTGTGTACAGCTTTTGAGAGAAATATACCGAGAAAATACAGTTTGTATAGAATGGGAAGGAATAAGTAGCAAGGACAGCGTTGAAATTAGCAAGGGGCTGAGACAGGGATGCCCTTTGTCCCCGCTGTTATTCATGCTGTACATGGCGAGGATGGAAAAAGCGCTAGAAGGTAGCAACATTGGATTTAATTTGTCACACAAACAGGTCGGAGCGATGGTTGAGCAGAAGCTTCCAGGTCTATTTTATGCTGATGATATTGTCTTATTTGCGGACAGTCAAGATGATATACAGCGACTGGCAGATATATGCGGAAGGGAGTGTGAGGCTCTAGGACTAGGATTTAGTGCAACAAAATGTGGATTGATGATATTCAATGATCACGGAGACCATACGGTCTTAATACAGGGCCAAAAAATACCGAGGGTAAGCGAGTACAAGTACCTCGGAGTATGGGTAAATGAGGGGGATAGATATATGGAGGTACAAGAGAAAGCATCGGTAGCAAAGGGAAAGAGGAATGCTGCAATTATGAAGCACAGAGCTTTATGGGGATACAATAGGTACGAGGTGCTTCGAGGGCTGTGGAAGGGTGTGATGGTTCCGGGGCTTACATTTGGGAACTCAGTGGTGTGCATGAAGTCAGAGGTGCAATCAGGAATGGATGTAAATCAAAGGACGGTGGGCCGCCTCGCCTTGGGCGCTCACGGGAAGACGACAAATGAGGCGGTGAAGGGTGATATGGGATGGACAGGCTTTGAAGTGAGGGAAGCGCAGAGCAAAATGAGATTCGAAGAGAGGCTGAGGAAAATGAAGAAGAGTAGATGGGCAGAGAAGGTTTTCAGGTATTTGTATAGAAAAAGCGTTGACACGCAGTGGAGAAAAAGAACTAGGAGGCTCACCAGTAAATATACGGCTGGCAGTGCGGGCGATATGACAACAAGGAGCATTAAGCGGAAGGTCAGAGAGGCGGAGAAGACTTATTGGATGACAGCGATGGAAAAGAAGCCGGCTCTGAGTAACTACCGAAAAGGAAAAAAACGAAATAAGGAGGGAAAGGTTTTATGATAATTCAAGGGGAAGCGCTTTACTGTTTGAAGCAAGGTCGGGCTGCCTGAGAACGCGTAGTTATAAAGCGAGATTCAGTAACGAAGAAGAACTATGTACATGCTGCGGGGGAACTAAGGAAACGATGGAACATGTACTGATTGAATGTGGCGATATTCACCCAGGTATACGTGTGGGCACGAGTCTACATGAAGCCTTGGGTTTTAGGGACAACAATGGAAAGCTGAACACGCCCGCGATAGAAATAAGTAAGAGACGGTTAGAGTATTGGTGGCAGAAAAGTAGAGATAAAGTACAAAAATAAATAATTGGGGGAAAAAAGGTTATTCTGCCTTAACCTGTGAATTTATGTTTTTTGTTATAATAACATAGATTTAATCAATGTAGATGAGGCGTTAGGACAACATGAGGCAGGGAAGTTTTTTTTCTTTTTTTTCATTTTTTATCCTTCGAGCCTGGTGGCAGACATGTCACCGCCCCGTTATAAAGGGGACGCTCATAGCATCCATCCATCCATCCATCTAAAATAGAAAACAGGCCCTTATACGTAGCTTATCTAGATATCACCGGGGCGTATGACAACGTTAATCAGGAAATTTTGTGGGATATATTGAAGGAAGTGGGCATAGGTGACGACTGTGTACAGCTTTTGAGGGAAATATACCGAGGAAATACAGTTTGTATAGAATGGGAAGGAATAAGTAGCAAGGACAGCGTTGAAATTAGCAAGGGGCTGAGACAGGGATGCCCTTTGTCCCCGCTGTTATTCATGCTGTACATGGCGAGAATGGAAGAAGCGCTAGAAGGTAGCAACATTGGATTTAATTTGTCACACAAACAGGTCGGAGTGATGGTTGAGCAGAAGCTTCCAGGTCTATTTTATGCTGATGATATTGTCTTATTTGCGGACAGTCAAGATGATATACAGCGACTGGCAGATATATGCGGAAGGGAGTGTGAGGCTCTAGGACTAGGATTTAGTGCAACAAAATGTGGATTGATGGTATTCAATGATCACGGAGACCATACAGTATTAATACAGGGCCAAAAAATACCGAGGGTAAGCGAGTACAAGTACCTCGGAGTATGGGTAAATGAGGGGGATAGATATATGGAGGTACAAGAGAAAGCATCGGTAGCAAAGGGAAAGAGGAATGCTGCAATTATGAAGCACAGAGCTTTATGGGGATACAATAGGTACGAGGTGCTTCGAGGGCTGTGGAAGGGTGTGATGGTTCCGGGGCTTACATTTGGGAACTCAGTGGTGTGCATGAAGTCAGAGGTGCAATCAGGAATGGATGTAAATCAAAGGACGGTGGGCCGCCTCGCGTTGGGCGCTCACGGGAAGACGACAAATGAGGCGGTAAAGGGTGATATGGGATGGACAGGCTTTGAAGTGAGGGAAGCGCAGAGCAAAATGAGATTCGAAGAGAGGCTGAGGAAAATGAAGGAGAGTATATAGATGGGCAGAGAGGGTTTTCAGGTATTTGTATAGAAAAAGCGTTGACACGCAGTGGAGAAAAAGAACTAGGAGGCTCACCAGTAAATATACGGCTGGCAGTGCGGGCGATATGGCAACAAGGAGCATTAAGCGGAAGGTCAGAGAGGCGGAGAGGACTTATTGGATGGCAGCGATGGAAAAGAAGCCGGCTCTGAGTAACTACCGAAAAGGAAAAAACGAAATAAGGAGGGAAAGGTTTTATGATAATTCAAGGGGAAGCGCTTTACTGTTTGAAGCAAGGTCGGGCTGCCTTAGAACGCGTAGTTATAAAGCGAGATTTAGTAACGAAGAAGAACAATGTACATGCTGCGGGGGAACTAAGGAAACGATGGAACATGTACTGATTGAATGTGGCGATATTCACCCAGGTATACGTGTGGGCACGAGTCTACATGAAGCCTTGGGTTTTAGGGACAACAATGGAAAGCTGAACACGTCCGCGATAGAAATAAGTAAGAGACGGTTAGAGTATTGGTGGCAGAAAAGTAGAGATAAAGAACAAAAATAAATAATGGGGGAAAAATAAGGTCATTCTGCCTTAAGAGGCAGAGAGATGGACCGTGAATTTATATTTTTTGGTATAACATAGATTTAATCAATGTAGATAAGGTATTTGGCCAACATGAAACAAGGAAGTTTTTTTTTTTTTTTTTCTTCGAGCCTGGTGGCAGACATGTCACCGCCCCGTTTTAAAGGGGACGCTCATAGCATCCATCCATCCATCCATCCTAACTCAAGTCTTAATGATGCGTTCATGATTCATGTAACCCTGGCTTCTAAGTACACGTCTTAATCGCATGTAAGGCATATGATTCTTTAATATTTGTGTTTTTGTCCGTAAAATTAATTTGCACAGCACAATGTGCAAAACGATCGACAGATTGACAGTGTGAGGGAAAAATACTTAAGAGGACTTGCTGTCCCAACTCACAGTCTCCCTACGCGGACAAGTGATTGCACTTTTCTGAGAGGGCGCCTACACACGAACACTTGCCTTCTTCGACTGCCATCTCGCTTGAAAGGCTCTTCGTCTTCAAAAAGATATCCGGCTCGCAGAACAGGCTGTACGTTTGCAAGCACAGCGCTATTATTTGAGCTGTTTCGTGACTTAAATCCTTGAGACCAATTAATATTGGGTGATTGGCAGCAAGCACCTTTTGTCCTTCGACGGAACACGGCAAGTTAGCGCCATAAAGCACAAACTTCAGCTAGTTCACTAAGCGAAATTGCCGCCGTGACACCATTTTTGTTCAGTTGAGCAGTGTTGCCAGCACGAATTTCGAATAGGGAGTTTCCACACCCTGCAACTGTAGACGTTCTCTCTAGCCCTCTAGCATCTAGCGTCTAGCGTCCATCCCATCGCCACGGTGATCAACCCATCAACAGGAGCGAGCGAGCGAGCTTGCAGAGGTATCGTAGTTGTTCGCGAACTTTCGGTTCACGGTTGCTTTTGCTTTCTTGCTCGTTTCTGCTCGCGTTGAAATCGACTGCAGCAGTGTAAGGACGTGTTCCTCCTGTTATTTTTCTGTTTTTCTCTGCAGCACGATTGCTTGCCTCCTTCGGCACATCGATTGTGGCCTTTCCCTAGTTAGCACGCTCTCGACGTTTTCTCGACGTATTAGTTTTTCACGCTTTCGCTACGTAGTTCTGTGTGTACAGATAAATCTGCCATGTTCCAATGTAATTTGCTACATTGCTTTGCTTCGGCGGCGACAATGTCGCATGGTTGCCCTTTTGCGTCTTTGATTCATATCGGTACTTGCATCATCTTGCATGATTTTCTTTTTGTGCCGCGTTTCTTGGCATAGTTAACGAGAAGCCTTGTAGAAGGCGATATATACGTATTTCGAATGTATTCGACGTGTGAAACTGGCATTTTGCCTTTTCATTGACCTTTATTTCGGTCGTCCGCTCAGCCCGTGGTACGCAATTGATGATTTCTTGTCTTTAGCGAGCGTTGACTATTTGCCTTGTTGGTACTACATATTTGATTTGATGCATCATATCGGTATAAAAATAATCGAGCGCAGAGAAGACAGTAATGCGCACCTGATTGCGCATGTTATATCGTGTGGGTGTGAGCCACGCTTGTCTCAGACGCAGATCCTTGGCAGAAGCACAAGAAAGACAGCACGTGAGGCATTAGTGCCCCCCCCCCCCTTTTTTTTTTTCACAGAAAAGAATGAGCACTGCTGTGTAAGTGGAACACCGCTATACGGCTTCCCGGCGAAATACGGTTTATCAATTCTAGGCTGTGACAAGGGTATGTTACATGGTAGTGTGTGTAGGTGGCTTTGATTGTGTTAATGCGCGCATGCGTCACATGGTGTATAAAAATTCCGGTATTCATACGATCAATAAGCAGTTGGAAGTGGGCGCTGTACGTGTTTTGTGTTGCCTTAATGTGTTGGTGTGTGTGTGTTAGTGTCATATTTGCGCTGGATTATTTTCATATTGAAGATGGTGCTATCAACTAGCCCAGCAACAAGTTCTTCTAAATGTATTTTGTCTTTTGCACGTCTTTGTCCCGTCCCGATACTCTGTGTGAAACACATTTGAGCTCAGCTTGAAAACTAGCACTGTGGGAAAGACATTGCATAGGTAGAAAGACGCACAGGGTGCCATGTATAGGTTTCTACCTGTGACCCCGTATCACACTGTTTCCCTTTTGTAGTGTACTGCCAACATGCCCAAGCCTCTACCTTTGTTTTTGTTCATCTGCAATTTTCGTTGCCATACTTTTTGGTTGTTTCCAGGCAACTTTGGACCGTGAAGCACAGAAGGTGCTACTGTGAGCCCAATGACAGGGTACACGCAAGCGTGTGGCAAATAGCCTCAAACCCCATTTCAACCGATACTCAGATGGCACTGTCAAAAATAAAGTGGAAAGGCTGACACTTTTCCGTGAACTGTTATCACTCCCACCACGCATCTGTTTTTCATGATGCGCGAAATGTGTCACACTAATATCAGCTTGATATTGTAGCACTCACGTGTAGCAAGGAGCAGTACAGTTTTTTAAATCGTACTTTGTTGTATCTTGATTTTATGAGTTACACGTGCACACACAAGTGAATGGAAAGGCGATATTTTGTGCGGAGCTATAGACGCCACACTACCGCACTCTGCTTGGCATACCCACTCGTGAGCAGCCTGTGATTTGGCAATCAGGTGCAGTTTTATATCAGCAATAGCAAGGCGGGCGTGTCGAGATTTAGCGGTACTGCGGCACCCTTTCCACTTTGTTCCCGACTGCGGCTGCCGTGAATCGCCCTGCATTGGGTTTTGGGCTCTTTGCCACGCACTTGCGTGTTCCATGTCATAGTGCTCATGATACTATATACTGAAGTAATTAAATTTCATGCCAGATTTTCCTGTTCAAACACACACTGCTCCACTCACTCTCTCAATTGTTAAAATGGCGCGGCAATAGGAGCCCTGTCACAAGGCCCTTGCAGCTTGTGTCACTCACTCATTGGCCACAAAACCTTCAGAAACATCTATGCAATAAAAATAGATGTGATGCTTTTTTTTCCAGTAATAGGCAGCAGGAGCTGGGCTCTGTGATAATTAAATATCATAACAGGAACATGCACACATATGTAGAATACCGCAGTATGATGAGTAAATTAATGTTCACAGCTATGAATTAATGTGAATACATACCTACTTGAAGAGACTTCCTTGTCACCTGTGGGCCCTAAAATTGTTATAGAAAGCTGGGCTAGATTATTTAGGCATATTTCCAGCTCATCTAAAAAAACAATCTCATTGTAAAAGAGAATCGGACAGGGAGGATGCCATAATATTTTTGCTTTCTTCTGAAGCACTGGAAACACATTAGCAAGAAATATAACTTGCCATAGATAAGCCAGTCTGAGGTAAAATTGCACTTGGAAGAAAGGGCACTGAGGAATAAATTGGTTTAAAACACATTTTGCAATTGCAAATTTTTTACTATCCTACTGTGTTGTGCAAACAAGACAGAGGCTTATGGAGGCTTGAAGTGATGAAAAGTCGTTGAATAAGATATGTCGCTCGAGCCAACTTTCCGATAAGGACGTCTTCATCAGGGCAGCAGGGATGCTGCCCTGATGAAGACAAACCATTTGTTCAAAAGTTGGCTCCAACGAAATTCTTTGTTTGACTTTTCATCACTTGATAGGCTGTGGTTTCTTTGGCTGCATGCAGAAGTACATCTGCTTTTGTTTGCAATGCAGAGGGGCATTTGTTAAGAGCAGCAGCAACGTCAAAAGGCCAGCATGCTGGTGGTGTGGAAATGCTGCCTTTCGCCAGCAGCTGCGAGAGCATCTGCAAAGGCTTTCGCAGCCGGACCAGCGCCTTCGCGATGGCCGATGATGACCCAGAAGACTATGAACATGTCAACACGAACACGGTCGGCCCGCTTTCAGGCGGCCACAGTCAAGCGCCGTACCCTTCGCGAAATAATCATGGCCCCAGCTGGTGATTCAGGTGAGCCGTTTCTTCAAGCTGGCTACCTGGAGATTACACAATGTGACCCTGTATATCATCTCTGTAGATAAGGATGCCTGTCTGCCTGCAAGGTAAAAGACAAAGCGGGGAAACCCAGTGGCTTTAAACTGGAAAAGAGAAAAAATAATAATTTCCCAAGGTTTTATTGTGATGTACACAGCAGTCCGTTGTTTTAGGCCCTGCAACACTTTTTCAGCGTGGTCAGAAAACGCTGCCGATCGGTAGTCTGGGCTCTTGAGAACGTGTGAGCCAAACATAATTGCACAGCACGTGGCCTGGAATTTACACTTAATTCTCAAAGTCATCTAGAAATCACTTGCTCTTCTGTCGAAAAATGATACCATAAACCCAAATGACCGCGCCATGAACCCATAGTCCACTACTATTGGCTGATGTGAGCGTCGCGAGCTGCATAGTTACGGCGGCCACTGCGGGATGTCGCGACGTGGCCGCGAGCTCGCTCACGAACACACTGAATGTAAGCCGCACATTTGAAGAAGAGAAAGTGCTCAACGCCATGACACGGGCTGACAAACAACAGACGCGTAGCTTCTTGCCCGCTTGTCAACCCCCCCCCCCCCCCCATCGCGTAGCTTTCAGTGTGCTCACTGGTACGAAAGGAGAGAGAAAGCACTTAAAGCGGGCAGCAAATCGCAGTAACACCACTCTTACTTGACGAATTCTCAATATTTTTGCGGCAGTCGATTCGTGGGGCAGTAAACTCCTTTAGTGAAGCCATTCGATGATCACTTGCAAGAGTGTCGCAGGACCCCTTTAAGGCTCATTCGCACCTGCAACTTCCGCGGAGGCTGCATTTTCGATGGAGGCGAAAATGTTTAAGGCCCGTGTACTTAGATTTAGGTGCACGTTAAAGAACCCCAGGTGATCGAAATTGCCGGAGCCCTTCACTACAGCGTCTCTCATAATCATATCGTGGTTTTGGGACGTTAAACCCCAGATATTAAAATTATCACACCTGCAACTTGCACCGGTTGTGCAACCAAGCTAGTCACAAAGTGACTGGGCACAAATGGTTGTAAATGACTGCTTTGGTCACAAAGCGAATGCTTTGGCTCAGTCGCTCACTGCATAATTTTTGGTTGCGAGAGTGCAGTCGCAAGCCTCTGAACCAGTCATATCACAGGAACAGAACGTCAGCTTATTTTTCTGGGCTATGGCAATGCGAGCAAATGTGAATTCGGTCTGGCAACACGTATAGGTCGCACGTACGTGTGAACATAGATCACCTTTAGCTGCTTTTTAGTCGCCAGTCGCAAATGGTCGTGTGATCTGCTCTAATCACGAATGTGAATGAGCCTTTTAAGGGAACACCAGATTGCTTGGCTCAACCACTGGTGGCAGCTGCAGTGAGAGTTTTTTTTTTTTGTTATGTAAAGCTTATGGGGCAGTACAGCTATGGGAACTGCTAGGATCGTATCACCCGCTGTCATAAAGCAAGTGCTTGCACATTTCTGCAGTAGGCTAGCAGCAGCTTCATCAGTCTCGTAGTCTAAGGTCCTGGCTCTGCAAGGTAACAGCTCTACGTGGTAGATGACATTGTGATTGTTTTTAGCATCACACCTTGGGAATTGGTCATGACAAGCTGCCCTAAGGTGTTCATTACCTCATGTTATTGTTTTTATCTGAGTGGAGAAGCATGCATTTTGTTTTTAATTATCAGAGGTGGTTTAGGGGACATTGAACAATGCGGCATTCCTTGCGAGGATGGGTTCATAACCAAAATGTTCAGCAAAATCGAGAGCTGGTGGGCCAGTTAATATATGATTGAAACTGAAGAACCAGCATAAAACACTACATCAATAGCAATGAAAAAATCCGTAAACAGGGAGTGGGTGCTCGAGCCGACATTTCGACAAGTGGACTTGTCTTCTTCAAGGCTGGAACTTCAAGAAGACAAGTCCACTTGTCGAAATGTCGGCTCTAGCACCCACCCCCTGTTTACGGATTTTTTCATCGCAAACTTCCATCTTCTCCTTCCTGCCGTTTTTTACATCACTAAGAAGAAGACAGCGAGATGGGGCTGTAGCTTTGTCATCTAAAAAAGCCCATCCCATCCTCTTCTGGTGTGTGTGTGTGTGTGTGTGTGTGTGTGTGTGTGTGTGTGTGTGGCATTTTCACTGGTTTCCACCTTTATTCAACTTTGCAATATTAGAGCATAATTTTTATGAGGTGTGCAAATATTTTAATTGCAATATGTAGTCTGCTAAAAAAATTGATACTTTTTGATTTCCCCAAATATTTGATTGTAGCCACTTATATGCAGTTAACATTGCCTGACATAGAAAGGAGCCCGGGTGTATAATTTGCCGTCCACTTCAAGCAGCTGGGTAATGTTAACTGTTGCATAACATTGCCTATCGGCTATTATAACTATGTAATAAAGTAACACATGCGCACTACTATGCCTCTGTATTGCTCCATTAAATGCACTGCACACTAGACAGTCCACATAAAGAAATTCACTGCAGTTATTTTCATTTCCTGCAGCATTCAATGTGGGGAAAGGTGTTCTGGCAGGAGCATCGGCCTTTGGGCTGGGAGCCCTGTGCTACTATGGACTCGGCATGTCAAGTGAAGCTGGAGCCTTTGAGAAATCCATGTGAGTACTGTTTGTTTAAGTGCAACTCCAGGCTTAGCCAGGGCCGTACATAGTTGGTGTATGACGCCTTGCCGGCAGAACACTAAAGAACTGTGCCAGCAAAACTGGTCACCTTTTGCCTTTTAAAAGCCTTTTCCTTGATTTGCATAGATGTGCAGCTTCGTTTCTGTGCTACCCATCTGAACTTGTCTTTATAAAGTACTGAAACAAAACATTTTGACTATGTGGGTTGTTTGGTTGTTCTGTATGAGATGTTATGCGGTGTTCATGCATGAATGCACAGACAATGCAGCGGTAAATTGCAGCATGAAGATGACTAGGAGCAAGTAAACGCTGCACAAGTTGTTGGTCAGCAGTACTGTGTGACAGGCTTGTATATATTGTAGAGTACACTTTCTACACCTTATAATACTGTTGTGAAATACGAATTGACAATGCAGCAATGTAAGTACCATCTTTTGCACACTGTTTGCATAAACATAGTTTAACATAACTCAATTTGAGAGGCCATGGATGTAGTGTACTTGAAGGTTTTAATAACAAACATTGGGTCTCTTCAAGGTCTAATTACCTTTTTAATAGGCGTGTGCGAATATTCGAAATTTCAAATATTTTTCGAATAGTGTTTGCTATTCCATTCCATTCGCACTGGAATTTTGCTATTCGAACTATTCGAACTTCCCAAAAACAAATACATTCAACGTCTGATTGAAAGTGACCCCTTCAGATTTTCAATATGCTTCACCTCATCACAGCCCGGTATTTTGGCAAGGCTGCCTTTCAAGCTCCGTTACAGTCGAACTTTGCCGAGAGACAGTCAACGTCCGATGATGATAATGATGACAAACTTTATTTATGTACAGGCAAAGCTCCTGTGGATTGCCCCGTAGGGGCCTTGCTGATGGTCGGGGCCCTTAGTCCAGGGCTCCGCTGGCTCTTGCCATCCGCTCTGCTCTCTGAACGAGCCTGATCTGGTCGTCGAGGGCCGGGCTGGACAGCAGTGCCTCCCATTGCTCACATGAGGTGTTCATGTTGTGGTGTTCGAGGTTGTGTAGTGTGCACTCCCATGTAATGTGGTACAGGGTTGGTGTGGCCCCACACCATGGGCATTCATCCCTGTAAGATGTGGGGTGCATGCGGTGTAGTGTGTGTAGGTTTTTGTAGGTTCCGGTTCAGAGTCTACGCCATGCAGTGGCCTCCTTCGTCGCAAGCTTTTGATGAGGTGGTGGATACCGTAGGCGTCGCCCTCTGTGGTAATTCAGTATTGTGGCATACTGGAGGTCAACTGGCTCCGGGTCCGCTGTAGTCCACGTAAGGAGCACTCGGTTGTGTACGAAGCCTCGAGCTGCCCGGTCGGCGTGCAGGTTACCCGTGATGCCAGAGTGGCCTGGTATCCATATGATGGTCTGTGTGTAGGAGTCGTCCTTGCCTTCCCTTGGTATTTGTGCAAGGACATGTGCCGCAGGCACACCAATTCTGCCCTGCAGGAAGTTCCTGCAGGCCTGCTGGGAGTCTGTGAGTATTGTCAGCGGCTTGTTTGCATGCAGGCCTTCGCGGATGGCAAATGCGATGGCCAGCTCTTCGGCTTCTGTGATCTTGCAAGGGCGGACAGATGCTCCAGAGGTTATGTGGCCTCGGCGGTCGCATACCACTGTCACTGCTCCTTTAGTCGTCGTCCCATACATGGCC